>NC_089873.1:186312500-186572500 GCF_040182565.1 Anser cygnoides
ACCACCTCACACTCAGTCACGAGCACAACAGCTAAAGCTTTTGCAATAGGTTGGCCTCTGATCCATAGATGGTATAAATTTGCCAGTCCAATCTCTAGGAATTATTGAACTAAAGGTTTCCTGAGGCTGTGGAGACACAGAGGCCAGTCATATGTCAGAGGTTCCCTAAGCTTTCACAAGTCATCTGCAGTTCTCGAGATTCACTATGACATCCCAGATCTTTGCATAACACATCTTGAGCAATTATGGCATAGAATCCATTCATTAGAGCATCTTCTGTCACCCCAGCCACTTGATAATAGTCTTTTTTCTACTTGAACTGAGACAGGGAGATCTGTAGGTTGCAAACAAGTTATAAAACTCTGATTAATAACGTCTTTCCCAAGTTATCCCTCTGGTCCATTTTCATGTAAAATATCTGAACTTAAATGTAAATTATGGTCTTTTTCTTTCTTTACCAGCTGAATTCTTGCTATCCAAATATTTGTGATAGTTCATGTCTAAAATCCAGAGAAGATCCAATTTCACTAAAACACCCTTGGCCTTTTACATTTCATAGGAAGCCTTCTGGTCTATGTTGGTCACTTTGCTGTTCAGTTTGGCTTTTGCATCATGGAGAATTTTCCAGGGATGGGCTTCCCAACTTGCTCTTGTTTGTCATGGATGTTATCCCAAGAAAATCTTCACCTTGACAGCAGTTCTCAGAATCACTGTCTGTTTTCAGTAAAGCTTAGATTTGAAGCAATTCTTTCCCAGTCAATACTGATTTTCATGGTCATGTAGGTAAATGCAAAGTTCTGATTTCATGTAAATAATTCATATGTACCTTATTATCTACATTTTTCTAATAATACTTTTTAACTGACTTCCCAGTCTCTCCTTTTCTTTCTCCTTTTGTTTTCCCTTCCTTTTCCCCATTCGGATATGACATGCTCGGTATCTAGAAGGGTTGTTGCTTTTTTTTGCATCTAGGGTATTAGTAGCTCTTTCACTGGAAAAACAGTGAGAGAAGAGGAAGAATCCTCCCATTACATAAAAAAAAAAAAAAAAAGCGAAACCTGCCATTAACAGTAATAATATGATGTAGTTTCCACATGAAACTGGTATGAGAATGCAAGAGACATTTGTCATCCAGCAGATTAAAGCCAGGCAGCTTAAAGCTTCTTTCATGGCCTTAGAGGTAACCTTTTTCTGGACGTATACTTCTCAAACAAATTATGTATATTTCTTGACACTGAATCTCTAGAACTTTTCATTTGTAAGGCTGAATAAAACCATGCTTTTACAGCAGCCTCTGAGCTTTAAGTCCATTTTATTTGATGAAATTATATATAAAACCAGCTGGATTTAAGCTATATAATATTATGCATTATTAGGGATACATACAAAGAAGTTTTTTTTATATTGTAAATAGACTAGAAATATCCATTGATAGGAGTCAGTCAACCATAAATAGTACATAAAAACATTTTAAGCCCAGCAGGTATTAAAAATCTTGCTAAATTGATTTTACTTAATCTTGGATTATGTTGGTTCTATAGAAAATGCAAATCAAGCTGGCATTTCCTCATTTGAATTGCAAGCTTTCAGAAAAACCTTGGTTCCTAGGACCCCTGGATTAGCTATAAAGTACATAAGTATTGCTTTATGTGTGTGCAAATGTGCAAGATATTCCAGCTGTGAGACTCTGAGCTGATGGGGTGGGGAGAAGAATATTATTGGGATAAAGTTAATACCCGGAGTAAGTCAGTGCTATGCAAAAGGTCCAAGATGACTAATGAATATTTTTTATTATGTTAGAAAGCAGGAAAATAAATTCAGTGGGTACATTAAGGCAGAAAAGAATAAGTCTCATGGACTGTTGAACTGAAACTGCTTATAAATTGGAGACCTCTATACTACACTGAGAGTGTTTCAGAGTGTATTTATACCCAACATAAGGGCCTGATGAAGCAGTCCTCCAAGTATGAGCCTGAATGTTATAGTCAATGGAGAGGCAGATGTTCCTGAAGGGTTCCAGAGAAATCTCTTGCCTTCTTAAACATAACTAGAGGGCAGAAAGTCATACCTCTGGCAGTTTCAAATATCATACCTTTCTTCCACTAACAACGTATGAACTAAAGCATTTTCTTTAACAATGTTATTTCATATGTCACTTGCTATCTAGGACTGGACCCAGTGTTCTAATTTTCTGAGTTACTGTTTCAAATATTTTGCTAAAACCCTACTCAACCTAATGCATTCGTAATAATGATGCATGTATTTTGTCATGGTATTTAGGGAGCTGCTGTCACAGGCCAGGACCATTCTGTGCAAACAAGACAAAACACAATAAGTGATCCCAGTCTGCACAGCGACAAACTTTTCATCCTCAAATCATGCAGTTCCACAAAGGAAAACAGTCCCCCGGTAGCATTTCGAAACTCACAATTTCTTGGCAATTTTTGCATTTATTTTTGTGGGGAGACCTGTGACCTCCCTTCCCTTCACCCCCAAAAAAGGGCTGCTAGTTTGGCTTTGCAGCTTAGAAAAGGAAAATAGCCACCAGCATAACAGCAATGCCCAGAAGAAAAACCTGTCTCGGGACAGAATAGGAGAGAGAGAAAAATAGTAATATAGCCAAGTGAGGAGGAAAAAAGTTACACAGGGAGGGGGGACAATGAACACAGGGAGAATCAGTTAATGCAGAAATGTGTGTCAGGAGGCAAAAGGACAGAAAAAAATGGATGAAGGAAAGAAAATAGAACTGACAGCTTGTTTAGTGAAGCAATGAGGAACACAATGTTGTTTTATAGCTGTACCAAAAAAATTATGTGAGCTTCAAAAAGAGAGTGGAGCTTCTCCAAGAGACAATACTTCTGTCAAAATGCAGTGTCCATAATGAAAATGTATGAAATCCCCAGCTCAGAGAAGAGACAGTACCTCATAAACTCCTTTTGTAAATTCAATGTAAATTGGCACCAGAAGCAGTATAATCTGAAGAGCTGTCAACACAATGTAATCAAAAACATATAGGAAGTTTCCATGCAACCAACTTAGATTATTTTTGATTTTCATTTCTGGCCTGTGTAATTACAGAGACAAAATAAATTCACATTTTATTTATTTCACTTTAATAAAGTCAATTTCTTGCTATATCTGGCCTATGTTTTAGTGCCACACATGAGAAGAGACCTAAATAAATTGGCTGAACAAATACAGATAAGAAACTATCAATCCGTGTTCTTCAGTGCAGGAAACAAACGCATTCTCTCCCCTTCTTTCCACTTCTCACCCTCAGTCATATGAAAAGGTTCATTTCTTTTTTAAAACCTGTAAGCTGAGCCATCTAACATGTTTTCCATTCCTTCTCACTTATCTGCAGAGATTGGAGCCTTTTGGAGAAGGCTGGTGCTGTGCCAGGGTTTAAATAGTAGAAAAGGCCATTCAATCCAATAGGTTTTTCACCTGGACCAGCAACATGCCCCACATCCTTACGTTGGTTCTCAACAGCAAGTTTTGATCATTTTCTGCAAGCAACACTTCTTGAAAAGGTTGTGGAATTGGATGATAAATTACTAGCTGACTTGTAGAATAAATATTTCCAAAACCAAACTGAGTTTCCATTAAGAAGTAAAAAAAAAAAAAAAAAAAACCTGTTGAAATTGCAAGTGTTTCTTGCCAGAAGAACAAGAAAAAAAATCTGTAAATATTGTATTGACTATTAGAATAAACAACAAAAAAAATATGCTTAGCCACAGGAGACAATGTAAAGCAACATCTATGGTGCTTTAAATTACTTATTATAATGAGGAAAAGCTGTGTGCATTGTTTTTCTCCATATGGTATATGCCAAACAGAGAGTATGCCAAAAAGAAAAATTATGTCAGGTCCTTTTAAAACTACTAATGATTTTGGCTCTTCTGTTTTCAGTTGCCCTATGATGGCTGGATCTGCAGCTAATGGGGTGTGAATTTGAAAGATACTTAATGATTTACAAAGTTGTCTGAAGCATTCTCTTCTGAAAAAGCAGAAACTGGATATGATCTGCAATGTCCATTAAAGACCATGAAGAGAAAAACTATCCCCATGGAAGACATTGAGCATTTTCTTTCCAACTATAGTCAGACCAGGATTTCACCCCTTGAGACCAGCCTCTAGTTAAAATGCAAAGAAAAGAAAGTGGTGACTGGAATTTTCATGTGAAAGAACATGCTTTCACTTACTCTACAGCAGCATGTTGCACTTTGTCTGACAATTCCTGATCATTTAAAACACAGTGTCCTTTTGGTCCATCCATTTTTTCTCCCCTTCCAGGAAAGTTATGATATTAAGGGTCATTTTAATTTCTGTTGCAACTCAGCACATACCATGTGTGGCTGTGGGAATAACTGTGCACCAATCCTTTGAACATATGAAGAAATGTTAAAGTCAATGTATCTCCACAGGCTTCTGATGCTAATCCATTTGTTGATGTGCATCTCTTGTGTTGCTCGTTTTAATAATGTGATGATTTATGTAAAATTTATGTATTCTACAGGCAACCTTTCAGGACTTACTCAACGCCTACATGAAATGATTCAGCTGACATGTTTTAACAAATAATCTAGGTTACAGATTATTATGTGCTTCTGTTCTGTGGATAGTTTAGACCATCCCCATCGTGTAGTCAGGCCTCCAAGATGTCATTAGAAGAGAGTGGAAGACAGCCTAAAAGCTATATCTTTCAGAGACCTAATTCATCTTGCAGTGTTATAATATACTGTAGCCAAGCTGAAAAAAAAAGAGGAAGAGAGTGATGCTGAAAGCAAAGCAAGACACAGAAACACAGAGCAGAATAGCTCAGCTCTGTCTCTTTTGTACACCAGCAGAAGGGAAGGTTTCTGGGATGTGAAGCTCTGGCACAGTAGCTCAGCTTGAAGGTGGAAAGATCTTCTAGATACCAAGGGAGAAGGCACAAACTCATTTCTCTATATAACAGGGCTACATTCTATAATTTAGGAGAGAAAAAGAGCAGTGCTGAGCCTGACAGGATGTTTGGAAAGGGAGTGGGCACAGCACAGGCTCCTAGACAAGAGAACATGCTTTTCTCAGGGGCTGTCTGCCCAAGGGACAACAGCATTTATTTTGCCCAAACAATTTGTGCCATTAAAGATGCTGGCTGAAAATGGCAGCTGACTATTTATAAACTGAAAGGTGCCCTAAACAGTAGAAATGAATGGCATTGATAAAGGATGATGGGCCTGGAAAGGTCCTTTATATCCCCTGCAATGGCAAGCAAGCAGGACATCTGGTCAAAGAGGTACACAGCACATCTGCACTACACACAATATAGAACCCCAAAAGAAATAAGTCAAGGGATGCAGGAAAAGAACCAGCCTGATGATCCACCAAAGGCAAGACCACACAGGCCTAGAGGACTGTAAAGAAAGCTTAATTGAATGTGGAACAGGTAGTAAATCCTACAATGCCGTTCCCAAGGAAAATTTACAATTCTGAATTCTGCATGGCCTTTTACAATTTTCATTGCATTAAAAAAAAAAATAATAATAATAGTTTTTTTTATTTTCTGGAAATGTCATTAACTACTTTAAAATATCATATGGATTATCTCCGTAATTCACTGCACTCAATACTACCTCAGGAAAGCTATGATGGGACTTAACTAGCACAGAAAGTCCATTAACATCCCATTGCATTCTTAAACAAACTAGACAGAGAGCTAAGTAATTATGTTATTCCTTTTCAAAAAAGTACACTCTTCCTTCCTGAGACAGGACAATAATCATTCCCCAGAGCCCTCTATTGCATATGGACCTTCCGCTCAATAGAGTCAAACATAGAAAATATGGCTTTTTGTCCTGGACCTGGTAGTGGTGTTAGTGTTGGGGAGAATCGAATGGATGTTCTATTAATGTTTCTCAGGTGATGGATCATACGGTATAATTAAATATTATTAAATGTACTTACATTATCAAGTAATCTATGTATACTGGAAACCTAGGGAGTACATTGAACATTTAAAGGAATCGTTGAAGGGGAACCCTGGGAGGGAATAGGTACAACCTGACCTTGGATAAGGGCCTGGAGATGATGAAATGAGTTGAAGCAGAACCAAGGAGCGGAGGGAGCATGCGTCGAGTGAGAAAGGTGAAAGAGTTTAGCGGAGAGGAAGACTCCTTACTTCATCTGGACGACCACCTGGACGACCACCAGAGTGCGCCACGCATGTGCAAAGGGGAGGGGAGCTAATTAGAATGAAAAGCGAGGCTGATGTTGCAACCTGTAATGAATATGTATACCTGACGCAATATTGTATGTATAAATAACGGCTGGGAAGTAACGGGACTTGAAGCCAGATTTGGGCACCTGCCCCGGCTTCCAGCGCTGAATAAAGCACCTTCATATAATCACTTGGTGGTTATGTGGTTGCTACGCTAACATTTTGGCGACCCAGATGGGACAGCGTGGGCACTGCTGAGGCGGATCGTGTCTCGGTTTCGCTCCAGCCGGCACCGAGGGATTCTCGGGGAGCAGTCGACCACGACCGACCTCCGCTGCTCACGACGTACCACTGGAGTGGTAAGCAAAGGTGCTTTCAACTTTGGGTATTCGGTACCGATTTGGTTGGGAAAGCCTGCCGGTCAGACGCGGCGAAAGCCACGCTCGGTTGGGCAGGGAGCTCCCGGGGTAAGCCTAGGCGCCGTCCGTTAGACAGAGCGAAAGCTCTGCAGGTTCGGCATTGGTAATTGTATTGGTTTGTGCTGAAGGGTCAGCACCTGGTATTATTGGTATGTAAAAAGCGTGCTGCTGCTGCTCCGGCAGCTTTTGGGAAAGCACGCTGCTGCTCCGGCAGCTTTTGGGAAAGCACGCTGCTGCTCCGGCAGCTTCCGGAAAGTGTGCTGTTGCTGCTCCGGCAGCTTTCGAGAGAGTGTGTTGCTGCTCCGGCAGCTTTTGGGAGAGTGTGTTGCTGCTCCGGCAGCTTTTGGGAGAGTGTGTTGCTGCTCCGGCAGCTTTCGGGAGAGTGTGTTGCTGCTCCGGCAGCTTTCGAGAGAGTGTGTTGCTGCTCCGGCAGCTTTTGGGAGAGTGTGTTGCTGCTCCGGCAGCTTTTGGGAGAGTGTGTTGCTGCTCCGGCAGCTTTCGGGAGAGTGTGTTGCTGCTCCGGCAGCTTTTGGGTCCGTATCATAAGCTCAAAATGAAAAAGATTAAAGAAATTCTGGGAAAAGATGTACCTATCCCGCGGACATCCCCGCTGGGGTGTTTGCTAGCACACTGGAAAGAGGGAGGTTTTGGTCAAGAAATGCGGAAAGGAAAGCTGATTGATTATTGTAACATTTGGTGGCCACAGTATAAACTAGAGGACCAAGAAACTTGGCCTGAGAATGGAACATTGCAATATAATACAATTTTACAATAATGCTATTTTGTAAGTGGGAAGGAAAATATGATGAACTGCCGTATGTGGAATTATTCTTTTATTTGCGCCGAAAGCCTGAATGGCAGCATGCTTGTGGAATAATGGTGCTTGAAGTTTAAACTGAGGAACGTTGTTGTGCATGTACTAAGGAGGGACGCTGTATACAGCATCAGGCAATAGAGAATAATAAGTATTATGGGAAATAATATAATATAATAATATAATAATGTATATAATAATATAATAATGTATATAATAATATAATAATATAATATAATAATATAATAATGGAAATATTGATCTGGAAGTTGCGCCGTCGGCTCCGCCGGAAGAGCCAGGACAGGGAGGGAAAAGAGAAAAGGAAGATAGCAGTAGTGATGGAGAATCCCCGATTTTAGTCTCCCCGTGTCACATAGGACCCGGCAACAGCGAAGGGCAGGAGAAACTATAAACGAACAGGGAGGGAAAATAATCGCTCTCCTCAGGCGAGGAGTGGGGACAGAAGGACCGGTATATGTCAAGGTGCCTTTTTCAGCTGGGGATTTAATGATATGGAAGCAAGCAGCCGGCACCTACAGGGAAAACCCAGATAAAGTAGCTAGGATAATGAAAATGATAATTAAAACCCAAAATCCCGATTGGGATGATCTCCAGGTGATCCTGGATACTTTGATGGATTCAACAGAAAAGGACATGGTATTACGGGCAGCCAGAGAGAGAGCCCGAGAAGATATACGTAATGGATTAGTGCTTGGAAATCTAGATCAAAACTTCCCCACCGAGGATCCCCAATGGGATTATAACACAGGGGATGGAATAAGGAGGCTGAAGAGATATCAAGATTGGGTACAAATCGGGGTACAGAATGCCATGCCCCGGACCATAAATTGGTCAAAATTGTATAATGTCAGGCAAGAAAAAGCGTAATCACCTTCCGCCTTTTTAGAGAGATTGAAAGAAACTGCTAAGAAATATACAGATTTAGACGTAGAGACTGAGCAAGCTAAAGCTCAATTAGCACTCATTTTCTTGGGACAAGCCCAAGAGGATATTAGGAAGAAATTGCAAAAGTTAGAAGGTGCAGATTTGAGAAATTTGGATAGGCTGTTGGAAATAGCCTGGAAAATCAAAACTAGCCCAGCCAGTAAAAATTGAACTTAAGGAAGGGGCCCGACCGGTACGGATTAAACAGTACCCGTTGAAGCTAGAAGCTAGGCTAGGGATAGTAAAGATTATAGATAAATTTCTTAGCTACCACATTCTGGAGGAATGCAAATCTGAATATAATACCCCAATTTTCCCAGTAAAGAAACCTAATGGGGAATACAGGCTAGTGCAGGACCTTAGGGCAATAAACGAAATAACAAAAGATATTCACCCAGTGGTGGCTAATCCTTATACATTGTTAACATCTGTAAAAGAGAAATATAAGTGGTTTACGGTAATTGATTTAAAAGACGCCTTCTTCTGCATACCCATTGACAAGGAAAGTAGAAAGCTTTTTGCTTTTGAATGGGAAAATCCACGGAACGGACGAAAGATGCAACTAACCTGGACAAGGTTGCCTCAAGGATTCAAGAATAGCCCGACCCTCTTCGGCGGTCAACTAGCTAAAGAAATAGAAGATTGGATTAACCAAGAACAGATTCAGGTACCAAAGGACCGATACTTGCTGCTACAATATGCGGACGATATATTAATAGCTACCGAAGGAGAGTCAGAATGTATTCAGGTAACTATTGATATTTTGAATCAATTGGGACTAAATGGGTACAAGGTTTCTAAACAAAAGGCACAAATCGCGTGCACAACAGTAATTTATTTGGGATGTGAAATTTCTCAAGGACAAAGAAAATTGGGAGTTAACCGAATACAAGCTATTTGTGAAATCCCCGAGCCGCGAAATTTGAATGAACTACGGGCTTTCCTAGGTATGGCCGGGTGGTGTAGACTGTGGGTAATGGACTATGGACTCATAGCAAAGCCCCTCTATGAAACCCAAAAGGCCTGTACGTTTACCTGGGGAAAGCCACAACAAGAGGCCTTTAAGAAATTAAAAGAAGCCCTGATAAAGGCGCCTGCCTTGGGCTTGCCGGACTTATCAAAGGACTTCCAGCTGTTTGTGCATGAGAGACAACGATTGGCATTAGGAGTACTGACCCAGCGACTTGGGAGCTGGAAAAGACCTGTGGGGTATTTTTCTAAACAATTGGATGCGGTAAGCGCCGGATGGCCCTCGTGTTTAAGGGCCATGGCAGCCACAGTCCTTTTAATACAGGCAAAAGGGGGGGCCATTGGCTATCGCCCAGCCGAATGAATCTTAAGAACTACTAACCTATTGAACCCAGCAGTGTTTCTAGGAACAACTGCGGAGGAAGGAGACCTCAGTCATGATTGCGTGGAGATCATCGAACATACCTATGCCAGCAGAACAGACTTAAAAGATCAGCCTCTGGAGAGACCGGATTGGGAACTTTTCACGGATGGAAGCAGCTTTGTGGAAAATGGGACTCGTTATGCAGGATACGCGGTAACAACATCAAAGGTAGTGATTGAGGCAAATTCCCTACCTCCAGGGACTTCAGCCCAACGAGCAGAAATAGTTGCCCTGACACGAGCCCTGGAACTAAGCGAGGGTAAGAATGTGAATATTTGGACAGATTCAAAATATGCATTCGGGGTAGTCCACGTACATGGGGCATTATGGAAAGAAAGGGGAATGCTATCCTCATAAGGGACTAATATAAAATATCAGGAAGAAATATTGAAATTAATAACAGCTGTACAGAAACCCCAACAGGTGGCCATAATGCATTGTAAAGCTCATCAAGGAGGGATGTCAGAGATTGCAGAAGGTAACAGATTGGCAGATTTGACGGCCCGGAAGGTCGCGCGTGAAGTACGGAAAGTAATGGCTCTAATTCCATCGAAGGTAGGCCTCTCTTGTTTTAAATTACCTAAAAACCCAAAGTATTCAGCAGAAGATGAGAGACTTGCAAATTTGATGAAGGCCCAGAAGAATCCTGACGGCTGGTATGTGACTGCGACAGGACAACTTATAGTGCCTCCTATAGTAATGCGAGAAATCTTACAAATAAAACATAATGAATGTCACTGGGGTGCAGAAGCAATGGTGACCTATTTGAAACGAGGTGTCATCTCGGTACACATGTTAACAATGGCAAAGTCAGTAATGTCAAAATGTGAGCTTTGCTTAAAGAATAACCCGGTAGCAAGGAAACATGCTGAGATGGGGAGAACTAGAGCTGGAATAGAGCCTGGAGATTACTGGCAAATAGATTTCGTGGAACTGCCTAAAGCAAGAGGTTATAAATACCTATTGGTAGGGGTTGATACTTTTTCAGGATGGCCAGAGGCCCTTCCCTGTCGAACCAACCAAGCTAAAGAAACGGTAAAATGGTTACTACGGGAAATAGTCCCTAGATTTGGTGTACCATTGGGTATTTCTTCAGACAGGGGACCACATTTCATTGCCAATGTGGTTAAGGAGGTTAGTAGGTTACTAGGAATTACCTGGAACTTACATACCCCATGGAGGCCTCAATCTAGTGGTCAAGTAGAGAGGATGAACCAAACTTTAAAAGGACAATTAAGCAAAATCTGTCAGGAGGCTAAGATACAGTGGCCACAGGCCTTACCGATAGCTTTGCTAAGAATTAGAATAAAGCCAGCCAAGAAGTGGGATGTCAGTAAGTCCCTATGAAATCATGTATGGAAAACCTTATGAGTCTCCTGAACCGAACCCGAATATGCATGTTACCGGTAAACAGGATGTATATAATTATGTTTTAATAGTAATGAAAATACTTGCTCTTGGTATGAGTGAAGTATTTTCAAAGGGGGGAAATGTTAGTGTTGGGGAGAATCGAATGGATGTTCTATTAATGTTTCTCAGGTGATGGATCATACGGTATAATTAAATATTATTAAATGTACTTACATTATCAAGTAATCTATGTATACTGGAAACCTAGGGAGTACATTGAACATTTAAAGGAATCGTTGAAGGGGAACCCTGGGAGGGAATAGGTACAACCTGACCTTGGATAAGGGCCTGGAGATGATGAAATGAGTTGAAGCAGAACCAAGGAGCGGAGGGAGCATGCGTCGAGTGAGAAAGGTGAAAGAGTTTAGCGGAGAGGAAGACTCCTTACTTCATCTGGACGACCACCTGGACGACCACCAGAGTGCGCCACGCATGTGCAAAGGGGAGGGGAGCTAATTAGAATGAAAAGCGAGGCTGATGTTGCAACCTGTAATGAATATGTATACCTGACGCAATATTGTATGTATAAATAACGGCTGGGAAGTAACGGGACTTGAAGCCAGATTTGGGCACCTGCCCCGGCTTCCAGCGCTGAATAAAGCACCTTCATATAATCACTTGGTGGTTATGTGGTTGCTACGCTAACAGTGGGAAGAAACACAAAACACTAAACTTAGCAGATTTTTTTCTAAACAAGCTTTTCTTCATCTAAGCTTGTAAAGCAACACAGAATACAACATTCTGGCTCTAACGTTATGATAACAAAGTGTGACGTGTAAGTTAAGCCTTGCATCACATTAGCATCTGAAATGTCCCATATACTGCTCACATTTTTCTTTGATGTCAGCAGACAGATTATCTGGTTTGTGGCCAAAACATCCCACTGAGGCAGAGACATCCAGATTGTCTGAGCACAAACTAGTTTGGGATGACAAAACTTATTAGGTCCTGCCTCATTAGGATCCATGCTGTGCAAATAGGAATCCTGCCTAGGTCACCACATTCCTCCTTTTTGCCATCATTTGTTGCCTACAAAGTACCCAAAGGCTACATCTGCTCCACGGTGGGAGCCTGCTGGCTCTTACAGAAAATTGCCATGACCTACTCAAAAGAGAAAACACAGAAGTGGAACACAGGCAGACACAGATTACGTGGGAAAGAAAAGATTTGTTTTGGCTGGATAGGAGGATTTCCTAATGCCTGAACTGCTAGTTACATTTTAAGGAATAAGGGTTTTCTTCATCCATGAGTGAGGGCAGAAGAAGACAGAACCAAGAAAATAATCTGGAGGGCTGAGGCTGAGAGGTATAGGCTGAGGGTGCACCTGGGAAGGTGAAAGGAGTGTGGAGCAGGGAAACTCCTGCTGAGCCATGCCATAAAATGCCATAAAGCCCTAAATGGCTGGAGACGGGGAGAGAAGGTGAGCATTGGCAGAGGTTGGGGTACAATCTTTGCACCACAGGCTTTGCTGACAGTGCTATGTCCCCAAGATGAAAGCACCTTCACAACTCAAGGGTGCTTTTCCAAGACGTTGAATGAGAGTTTTCCCCCAGGCTGGTAAGGGTGGCTGCCACGCTGGCGGCTGTGTGCAGGATGTGCTCTTAGAGACACCCCTCCACTCCCATCACCATTCCAGAGCAGTCTGGGAATGGCTCACTGCCAGAAGGTCCCTCTGGGCAGGGAGGAGGTTTGGGTGTAATGTTCCTGACGAGCTTGCCAAGCACTGCCAAGAGCTGCACAAAGCAGCTGCAGTGCCCTGATACATCCAGGACTTCCCACAGGACTGGCGCTTCTTGATGGTCTGTGTTTGTAAGTAAAACACGAAAACAAGCAGAACAGAACAAAATCGTTCAGCTGGAAAGGACCTTCAAAGATCATCTAGTCCAACTACCTGATCACTTCAGGGCTAACCACCAGTTAAGACATATTAATGAGGGCATTATCCAAATGAATCTTGAACAGTGACAGGCATAGACATCAACCTCTTCACAGGACATGCCTGCCCATCCTTTTACCAGCTTTGTTGCTCTCCTCCTTCCTGCAGATCTCCTCTCCAGCCACTTGTCTCCCAGTCTGTACCTATGTCTGGCATTACACTGTCCCAGGTGCACACCCGGAATTTTCCTTTCTCAAGCTTCATGCTGTTGATGACTACTCAGTGCTCCAGTCTATCTAGACCCTTCTGTGATGCCTCTTGTCCCTCCAGGGAGTCAACAGCTTCTCCCAGTTTAGTATCATCAGCAAGCTTGCTGAGGACGGATTTCACCCCTGCATCCAGATCCCTAATATAAATTTTGATCAGGAATGGTCCTAAAGCTGAGCCCTGGAGAACACTGCTAGGGACCAGCCACCAACGTGGCGTAGCTCCGTTCACGACAACCCTATCATGCAGCATAGTGTGAACCTGTTCATTTCACAGCTGGACAATTTGTCCAGAAGGGTGCCATGAGGGAGAGTATCAAAGGCCCTACTGAAACCCAGAAAGATTACATCCACCACCTTCCTCCACCAGGCAGATGACCTTATCATAGAAGGAGATCAAATAACTAAGGCAGGATTTTCCCTTCAGGAACCCATGTTGACCATGCCTGATAATAGCTTTGTTCTTTAAATGCTTTTCAGCAACCCTGCCCCCTCCCCCCCCCCCAGATAATCTACAAAACTTTTCCACAGACAGAGGTTCGACTAAAAGGTCTGCATTTTCCTGGGCCTTCTCTCATGTCCTTTTTGTACATGGGTATAACATTGGCTAGCTTCCAGTCAGCAGGGACCTCCCCAGACTCCCATGACCTTTGGTAAATCGTTGCGAGGATTTGCATGTTAGATGGTTTCCATCAGTCCAACACATGTGTAGCAATGCAGAAATATCCACTCTGCAGTATGCACAAGCCTTTCACTCCACAAATGCAGTGGCACTGACCTGGCATGAGGTGTGTGGGGTGGGATGAGCCCCACATCTGCAGAGGACACAGCAAGGAAGAGCCAATAAGACTTTCCACATAAAATCCCATAGTTTCTGTCCTCCTTGACACATTTCTGTGTACTTTCCTGTACACTGCTCTTTTGTCATGTCTGGTACTTAGACTGTAAGATCTTCAGGGCAAAAAGTACATCTTTTTGGGACTAGAGGGAATGGCCTCAAGTTGCACCAGGGGAGGTTCAGGTTGTAAATGAGGAGACATTTCTCTCAGAAAGAGCAGTCAGGCATTGGGACAACTTGCCCAGGGAGGTGGTGGCATCACTGTCCCTGGGGGTGTTCAAGGAAAGGTTGGACCTGGTGCTTAGGGACATGGTTTAGTAAGAAGAAGCAAAGGCTTGTGGCCAAACCCAGAAATTCTGCACCATGACAGACACAGGAGTGGTGGTACTTGGTGTGATCCACACCTCTGGTCTGGCACCATTTCCACAGGGCAGCTCCATCACAGAGCTTTGTCCCCTTGGATCACCTCTAATGCATACAGACCCAGCTACCCAGCACCCAAACTCAGGGCTCAAATACTAACTTATAGAACATTGTATAGATGTATTTCCTGTTTTTCCTATTCTTCCTTTGTAGAAACTATAAACGAAGACTACTGACTTGGGTCCAAATAATTATTTTGTTCAAGAATGTCACTAACATCCTTATTGTTGAGATAATAAATAATTATAAAATAATTATGAATAATTGCCATTAAATAATAAAATATGATTATAATAGTCATTATTAAAATACTCATCATGAATTACAAGAAGTGTTTGCATGATTAGTTATTTTTGGTATATCAAAAAACAGTTGATTTTCTTTGTCATTTCAGGTCCCTAAGTTGCAAAATTCTCTTGGAGATGAAAAAAGAGACAATGAAAAAAATTGACTTTGTTGGCTGAAAGTTCAGAGCAATCCTGTTCTTGAGTTTCATGTTATTCCCACTCGCATATCACTGGGGGGATGAACACGCAGACATGGAAGGAAAAATAGGCCACAATTATTAAAAACAGGGGTGTGACATTCTTCATCTCTTCAGCTTGAAGCAAAACTAGCACTTCCTCTGTTACCCAGGGCAGCAGATGTTTTTAAGGAAAAAAGTTAAGTTATAAAACTTATGAAGAGTACAGTACCTGTACTGTACAGAGATGCATTTATTCATATTGTTTTGTGTGTTTTAAAATCAGACCTATAAAATGCACAGGAAGAAGTCAGAGAAGAATTTGGAGTTAGATAAGTGTTTTTGTTTTTAAGGGAAAAACATGAAAGCTTTAAATTGACTTGCAATTTTCTCTAGTTAAAAAAATAAATAAATAAATAGTGAAATATATATTAATTCTAAAACTGCAGAACAAGACGGGTCCTGTTTCCATGTCCTTTGAAGCTAGCATTTGGACACAATAACTTATTTTGCATAAACTGATCTGACAGTGTCTGTATATATATGAAATTCAGAGCTACTGCTTAACACAGCTTACCTAAAGTCAATGAGAAGATTAAATACATTGTTATACTGAGGCCCTTTATGCTATCTTCAGATATTCTGTATGCAAAATGTAATGAATGCACAATGTGTAGAATAAAATGAGTAGACTTCTTTTGTTTTCAAATTTCTCATAAGCTTCTTAGCACAGCTTTGTTTTCTACTCATTGCAACCACTTTTAAAAATATATTTCTAAATGTCTACATTTCAAATGCTGTGATAAAAAGAAGTTTTTGTCACTTTTTCCTGTTTACAAACAACCTGGTAAATTCTTCTGGGAGACATTTTTCCTATAAGATATCTGGCTCATCTAAAACATTCTTGCTTCTCTCAAGGTTAAGAAGCGTGGGGAATGTCCCTGTACCAGGAGTGCCAATATAGAATCCAGATGACAGTGTCATTCCAGAGTTTGTCATGGGATTGCAGCTTTCCTGTGAAGATTCACTGGCTCTGGATGTGCTTACTAATCTTCTCAAGCCATCTGCCGGAAAGCACTGCCAGCGGTCTCCAAGCCCAAAACCCACCCATGCACAACTGCTTAGTAGCAAGACTCTCCCTAAGGTAGAATTGATATTCAAAAAGAGTCTCTGGGGCCAATGTTGTGCTGAGTAGATCATAGCAGATAATGCCAAGTCCTGAAGTCAGCTAAAGTGGTGTGTTTTTTTTTTCCTAAGAGATACAACATTATTTTATATATACTACATGACAGTATCTACTTATTTAGATACATCTAGGTGAATCTGGGGCATTGGCACTGAACAAGCTCCATCTGGAGTTTTGCTCCAGATGAAATGCATAAACAGTTGTGCCGTATGTAAAGACAACATGGCAAACTGGAGCCACCAGGTGCTCACCAATACAAAATAGACTTTACAAACTACTGAATTGATGCTCACAACTGCTTCTCTTTAGTTCTCTGCTACAGAAGTGGCAAATATTTAACACTTTCTCCTGGTTCTCAACCATGGCATTCATATTACTGCCTTTATATTTTCAAAGAATCATCATTTTCTCCATCTCTTCCCTCACATCAAATTCTCCCGAAAACAACATTTGTAATCTCATATTTTCCACATTCTTGGAAATGAGAGGCTTGTATTGTAGTATTTTTTCTCTTTTATTACTTAGTTAAAGAGACATAAGAAGCAGTAGGAACAGTGAGTCTGCTGTCTTTCAAACCTCATTCCCTGGCATAAGGAGAGCAAACAAGGCCAGGCACTCAAAAGGGCTAGGAAGACTGTCTAGGATGGATGATATCGCCATTGCTGAACATGCCCTATTTCTAATAAGAAGGCAGTTTCAAAGTTCAAACTCACTGTCAGCCCTTAGGATTTATCACAGGCTACTATTTTGACAAACCAAGCCGTCAGTTAATCACTTCACCAGGAACTTATAGACATGAAGACCACATCCTATGGCTTTATGGCTGCAATTTTTGAGACACAAAAATTAAGGTAAGTAGATCCAGCAGGTTTCTGTCACCTTTCACCCCACAAGATAAGCCATGTCCACTGTGATTGATGGCCCACAGCATATGCACTTTGAGTCCTGAACCCACAGAAGTTTGATCCAGAAAATCTCTTGATGATGCCCCGAGTCCATGTTGTTCCTTGTTTTCTGGGAGTAAACTGCAATGAAAACAATGAGCTCAACAGCTCTCTCCCCAGCTACCCCTAGTGAAAATCAGGACATCATGTTACTTCATTCCTGCATGTAGTTTCAGGTCCTAATGACAGCTTTGCTTTGAAACTAGTCATGCTTATTAACAAAATTTTAAGTGATGCCAGAAGTACAAGACAGAGTGCCAGAAAGTTTCAAATGGCTACTGCAGAAACTGTGTAGCTCTAAGAATATACTCACCAACCCTCACCAAACCTGACAATCCAGAGAAACACTGTACTTGTCTGGAAAGGGTTATAACAGCAAATTGCACATTATATGAAGTCCAAAGAGGCAGATAAACTACAGATTCAAGTAGATCTTTCACCTGTACTCAACAGTGGCTGGCAGGGAAACTCTGCCCAGTGTGCTCAGTGCACCGAATGAGGATGGAGGCACAATACAAAGGGAAGCTCTGAAGAATGGATTAAAAACTTGGAAGATCTTAATTTCTAGGCAGATTATCCTCATGTATATGTGTGTGTGTGTAAGTGTGCTTGGGATAAAAGTAAAATACAAGAATTACATAGGAGATAAGTTTTTGACAGGCTTACAGCTAAGATGCCAGTCCTGTGAAAGTGGAACATTAAAAGACTCAAGAAATGACAGATTATCCTGGCTTTTAACCAAAATATCCTTGTAAAATTACCAAGGAAGGGCATTCAATACTAAAAATAGCCAATTATAAGAACATGCATAAAGGATACAAAGTAATGTCAGGGAAAAGAAAAATCCAGGATTACTGAAGGTGTTGTGCATGTAACGAAAAAATTGTTCTTGAACAAGTAACGTGGCAAGAGATCTGTAAACAGTCAACACAGCACAGCTGACTCTTGTAACAAGACCATTCAGTGAATTCCTTTGTAGCATGCACGAATGTTTGACTACAAGAAACAGGACACACAATAAAAGATGTCTTTAAAAAGTGGCATTGTAAGGAAAAGACTAGAAAGTCAAACTTTAATGGGAAAGAAGTAAGATGGCTTCCACCACTACATGACAAGAACTCATGAAGAATTTAGGGGATCTGCACAAGTCAGCCAAAAATAAACCAATAGTCTATGCTTGGGGATCCCAGCAAAAAGTGAAATGATAGGAAGAGAGATTAAAGACCTGCTCTGGATACCTGGGAATTTGGGAGGCAGAAGCTGAAAACGATTCACAAGCTATTCCTGCTCCAGTAAAACCAAACTGCTTGTGATCAGTAAGGGTGCTGCCAATGGTGTTGATCACTGAACACAATTGTTGAAGCAACGAAAAGCCAGATGAAGACACAGGCAGGCACAAGCTATGTTAGAGCAGCTTAAAGGGTTGCTCTACTACATTTGTTATATTTTCTGAGTTTGACTTAACCATGTGCTAGTTCTTCCAAAAGCAAGGTCATGTTTCTCTACATGTGGTTTTATCCATGTTTCCAGTGACACGCTGGTGCTAAACAAAAGCATGTGGAGTGGTAACTAGGTGCAGGCTACAGCCAGTGAACAGTAAAAAGTTTTTATTACCTTACTTCAGCATATAATTTAATTTCTTTTTAATTCAAATCAATGCTAAATATCAGGACTCGCGGCCTCCATTTCCTAAGAACGTATGAAAAATTGGGCATGCCTCACTGTTGTCCTCTGAGTGTGGAAGCCTACCTCCAGCACTGGATCCGGAGCTGGAGAATGCACCTGTCTCCATCAGAGGGAGCATGTGAGTGTGCATGCATGTCAGTGTGAAACCATCACTTGTCAATACTAAAAATTAGACTTGGCACTAATACACTTGTCTGGTGATGCTAGATGAAGCAATGGGATAAAGAGGCAATGAACATAATTGTCAAATTCTGGTAGGAGTTGAAGGAGGGAGAGAAAAGGAGAAAGAAGAGGGAAAAACGTAGAATCATAGAATGGTTTGGGTTGGAAGGGACCTTAAAGACCATCTAATTCCAATACCCCTACCATGGGCAGTGATCCCCAAGACAGCATCAGAGAAGGAGGATGAAGCCATACCTGGAACAGGGTGGAGATGAGGAAGGAAAGCAGAGACGATGCAGAGATGCTCACTAAGTGCTAAGGGACACACTGCACTTGAGGGAAACACTAATGCAGCCCCTACGTAACACATCACTAAGGTAAAAAGGTTTATGAGTATTTAAGAAAGTAGTAATTATATACAGCTATCTACTTATCACTGTATGCAGCTAAATTACCCCAGATTTAAAGATTTAACTATGGCTAATATTTTTTTCTTAAAACCACGAAGTGAGTGCTGGCCATTCCCAGAGCAAAGAAGTAGGCTATCACATGGAAAGATGGAAAATGTAGTAGTGATGCATACTATAGTAACCCCCTAACATTTGCATTACATCTCATTTGATAGGCAAGTCATCTTCTGGGGAAAAAAAAAAAAAAAATAGAGAGAGCAATAAATATTTCTTTTATTATAACAACAGCAATATGACCATGCAAACTTTAGGCAACAGAACTCTTAAGGAGCTGAATTTGCCAACTACCCCAGTGAGTGAAGTTCACGGGGGTGCTATGAAAAGATAAATGTGTTATTTTGTAGGGACAGATCCAGGCCTACACTATCTGCTTCAGGGTAGCAGCTATCTTTCAGCAGTGCTGTTGAGGGCTCATATCGCGCAGGATTAGGGTGGTTCCTCCTCCCTCAGCACCACCTGTGCTATTTGCTCAGATGCAGGACCGAGTGCTCAGCTGCCTCCCCCCCTGCAGGACCCCATGGCCCACCACATGCCAGGTCAGCCCTGTTTGTACAGTTCCGAGCACAATGACTCACGGCTGCGAGAGCGCTCCAAGTCATTCATCACAGAGGAATCGAGACTCTGCTGGCACCTTCTTATAGCATAACTGCCAGTAGTGTTTGTGTTCTCAGATTATAATATTATGACCTTAAGTGTTCATAGCATTATATCTTTCCCTTGTGCTTTGCAAGACTCAACATATTCTTTTCTAGCCTTCTTCTCCAGTTTCAGTAAGGACTGTGATTATTAGAAAATTTTTGTGTCCCTGTTTATCCTTCATTCTTGCAATGCTTTTGCAATGATGCAGCTGCTACAGGTTTGGAGAGCTTTGAACCCATTTAAGAACAGGCTCCAATTTTAGTCTTTACTGCATGCAGAAGATTTACAAGTTTCTTGTTTAAAATATTTCCTTCAAGTGTTTCTTTCAAATGTTTCTTTTGAGTGCTAACTCTTCATAACTCCTGGATTGTCCAGAGGTACAACACAGGGAGCATATAGGTGATGTTATCTAAGTACTTTAGGTGACTTTAAATACTTAACTGCAAGCCAGAGTACCAAAATGAGGAATCCAGGAGAGATGGATGTCATCCTGGCAGGGAATAGAAAATAAAAAGCATCTAGGTCAGATACCTACACCAACCTTGAAATCTTCCCTTCCCATGTGCATGCTTCAGTCTTGACTTTTCTTTGCTGGTGCCTGTCTTGTATTCCCTTTTGACTATCACCTACAGACATTGCTATCTCTCACATACAGTAACCTCATTTTTATAAGCTGTCATGCTATGCCTGTCACCAAGGGTTCAATGAGAAGTATTCCTCTCTCAGGGAAACCTTGTCATTTCTCTGGCTTGTTCAATGCCCATAAGTCAGAACAACACACTTTGTCAAAGAAACCCTCTAGAGGTTGGTCACTATTAATGCTCATAGTCTGTACATTGACCTCACAACCTCTATCAGCAAATTCCCACACAAGTCCTGACTGATCTAATTAGCAATAAAACTAGCCACTTTCCTCAGGTAAAGGAGAGGATACAAGCATCCATCACCATGCTTTGGCAAGAAGAAGCAACCCATGAGAAATGGAGCCTTTTACAATCGTGTTTTCACTTTGCAAGGCATTTGTTAAGGACTGTGTCTCCTAAATATCTTTTAACAACATTGTGTTTTCTATGCTTCAGCAAGCTCAGCTCACTGATGGTGAGTAAAGACTGGATGCTTTTGATGTGGTATCACTAAAGGGTGTTTCCCCTTGGGAAGTTTCCAAGAGAACATTTTTCAGTGGAGTTTGCTGTTCTATCACGACCTGATGGAAACCGTGCCATTTCAACAAGACCCATCAGGTTTGTCCTGCACATTCCCCCTGGCAGGGTGCTGCACTCCTACATAGGCAGCCTGCAGTCCTGGGGCTGGCAGAAGACAGCTGTACACTGTGCAATAATAATTCTCCCTGAAGGATTTTGAAAATGGGAAACCCAATTCGGGGATTTCTGGAATTCAAGCAAAAGCCATTTCTGAAGTTTCAAAATTTTCCATACAAAAAAGTTATGTTGTCCCTGAGAATCTTGTACAGTGGGCCCAGAGCAACTTCCAGATTCTCAACCAGACAATAAAAATATAAGTTATAAATTTGGATATCATATTCAAATGTGGGAGACATATCTAAATTTGTTTATTCATCCCTGCCTGCACTAAAGTCATGAAGACGTACCTGTAAAGATAGCCCCAGCACAACACATACTTTTAAAAACCCTTACTTCGCCAGTTCTGCTTCTTAGAGGTGTTCTATCTCACCTGCTACTGACCCCATTTTCTCTTTGCTCTGAACTTTTATTTTATTCCAGGTTTTTCCTTGGTGTAACTGTTTCTGAGATTCCATGCTGCAGTTTTCAAGGCCACATAAATGGGAATCCATCGTCACTATTGTAGTTCCCAATGGCTTCTCTGCCTCTGCTGGCTCTTCCCCACATACCGTCTGTAGGAATTAGAAACTGCTCAGATGGGGAAGCAAGCTGAGGCAGTGAAATACGTGCGCTGCTAAATGAGAAAAGTCTGGGGACACAGCTTGACACCGGCTGTCCACACGGCTATATTTTTAGCTTGTTCCACAGTATGTTCCAGCTAGCTCTCTTCCAAGCTCTGGGGATGGTTCAGAGACCCCTCCAAAAGGCAATATGGAAATCACTACATCAGATTTCATACCCCACACACTCCTGTGCTTCCCCTCCCCGGGACATTCAACATATAATCTCCATTTCAGGTTAAGAAAAGAAAACACAATTTGTTGGTTCTGTTTTAGATACCATGAACTGAAGCAGACACGCACACTCATTAAATCTTAGGGTTATCATACAAAACCTATTAAACTCAGGACAAAGAATTACACGTGATGTAGCTGGAAAGTCTTGTCCAGACTTAAGCAGAAAATCCATAGTAGGCGAGACAGTCAAACCCAGCTCTCCCAAGACACAGGTTATAGAGTATAACTACCAAATCCTCCTTCCTTACTAAGATATAGAACTCAACCTCTCTACCTTCCTTTTAGTCCTTTCTGCTGCTCACATAGATATCCCCTGACACTAACTCTTACTTTCCAGGAGTACAGTCACAATGCAGTGAGAATGAAGATGCCACAGACAAATTTCCCACATCTGTTTTTATCTCTTCCAGGTTCTCGTTTTCAGGAGGCACTTGTCTGCAGCCCATCCTAGTGTTTTGCACGTGTCTGCCTTCACCCCACAAAGGAGCAAAGCTATTGAACTTTTATGATTGCAGCTCCAGCAGCCTGGTCACTGCTCCTAACAGCTGATGTGCAAACCTCATCTCCAGCAGCGTCGGATTGTGCCAGACATGAGGTGTCTCATTATATCTCGCTCTCAGTGCTCAGCAGCAGTTGGCACTCCCTGCTGCATTTAAGCCTCAGATGTCAGATGTCACTGGGCAATGGTTCCAGACACATATTGCTGGTCTCCTCCAGTACCTCTACTCCTTGTCAGAGCTTTCCCCCCTGATTTCCATTCTTCTCTTGGCAGACACCCTGCAACACTGCTTCCATTTGATTTTCCAGTGAATTCTCAGTTCTGTAATACTTAATTGGCCCAGATTCTTCAGAAGACGTTTCCAAGGAATTTTTAAAAAGAAAGAAAGAAAAAAAAAAATCTCCAAGGTACCAATTCTCAGTCTGATTGATGGAGGAGTTTTTCTTCCACCTCACCAGGCATTGCAGATGTCTGCTCATTGATAGATATTCCCACTGTACTCTCTGCCTGCAGACTGTCTTCACCTTCATTTCTCTGAATTTTTCCATATGTTGCAAAGTTTCACCTGGGGGCCATAGTTTATAAATCTCTTGCCTTTTTTTTTTTTAGTGATGATGATATGCTCTTGCCTTGTTGGTGGCTTTATAGTTTACTTTGAGCAACAGGTTTTTGGCCAACTTTCTTCTTCATACCAATTGATGGTGGGCCTCAGCTGGTATATAAGTATCAATGTCTGCCATGTTACTCTCAGCCAGCAGCAACAGAGTTTTAATAATAGCTTTGCACCTGGTTATTCAAAATTGTACTAACACCTTTTAATATTCAAAAGTAAAGAAATCAGATCTGTGTCTTTATAGCAGGGTATTTTTTTTTCAATATCAGGAGAAAAAAAAATCAAGTGTGAGATATCAGCATGCCTTGCAAGCTTTGCAATCTTAAATATTGTTTATTAGTTGATACACTTCACTCAAAAAGAGATCTACAGGATTTTCTTCTTGATTAAAATCACCAGTTTCCTTCATTTATCTGGGCTGAAGTGCAATAGCTGCTCAACCCAGTTTCAGTGCTAGATGTGAAAAAGTAGCCTCATACCTCCAAAGTAACTCGAAATTGTGCTGTGCCAGGCAATAGGTAACTAATCTACATCAAAATTTGACTAAAACACAACTAACTGTCCCTGTTTTGTGAAGAGCAGGATGGGACCCTGATTGCATGGTGCTGCTGAGACCTGCAACAACAAAACTTTGGTTTGAGGGGATGCTCAAGCCACAATGCCCCATCACCCACACTGGTGGTAGCACTCCTACAGCTCACACGTGGAGATCGAGTAGGAAGAGTTCAAATAGGGTCTGAGGTACTTGGACTGCTGAGGCCTTCTGTTTCCAGCCAGGAGATTGAAGTGAGGCCCAATCTTTGCATCAGCTGTCCTAGCAGGAACGTTCATGGTGGTCTGTGAAATGATTGACTGCTATTCTCAGCTATATCCTCAGCTTTCTGTATAAGCTAAAAGCATCAGACTCCCTCTAGTAGGAAGGGGTTAATTATTTGAAGAGTTGAAAGGGAGCCTGCCATGCCACTGTCTGCAGCATGTCCCTCAGGGACCTCGTGTCCAGGTCCTAATGATGCTCATCCTCCCAGGAAAAGATGTTCAGGAGAAATGATTGAAAGGGAGAGCATCACCCCGTTGCACCTGCTAAGTCAAAATCCCTGGCATGGGAGTAATGCAGATGTCCTTATCATGGCTGATGTTCTTTGAACAGAACAAAGAGATCTGAGAGTTCCTCAGGAACTTAGGTTTAGTAAGCAGGTGTCATAAGAGGTCCTATGCGGATCATTGAAATGCATCTGAAACAAAAGTAAGACTTACCTTAACAGTTTCCCCGTAAGTTATTAGACAGCTAGCAAATACAGGATGGACAGAAAAAAATAAGGAAGAATAAACTACTAGTTTTCTGCCTCTTTGAGACAGGAAGAAGTTGTTTTGTTATTTTTGTCCTCTCAAATCAGAGCTGGATAGAAACCAGAATAACTTCAAAAGGGGCTAATAAGTCCTTGAAGTCTACTTAAATAACCAGAGATAGAGTTATATGGAACCAGGATTAATCAATTTAAAACACTTTAAGATCATTTCTCAATTCCTAACCTCAGTTTTCCTCTTAATCCCCTGATCCTCATTAGTTAGCTTGGCTTCTATGCACCACCACTACCCACAGTGAAACAACTTAATGGGGTGATAATGAGACGGAAATATCACTCCTTGCAATTGAACCCTGCCAGCTGAACCCCTGACTTCAGCAGGATGTATGTGCAGAGCAGAGCTCTGAGCTGCTGCTTGGAAACGCTGCAATTTTTTTCTTACTCATGCAGGTCAATTATCAGTGAATTCACTCCAGTCATAATGTGTATGGCCCTACAGAACATTTTAATATCATGTATAAATGTCACAAAAATACATTTTTTACACGTAATTGATGGGCTTGTACTGTATGTGAAAAACAAGTGTTATTCATAAAAGCAGGAGTCTTTGCCTTGCATGGAGCTGCTACTCCCTTTGCTCCTGAACAGATGATTTTCCAAAAATATTTCACTTCTTTCATCAGATTTTTCTAACTGAGGGAATGCCTAAAATACTCATTTCAAAACAATGGGATTTCAGGAAATAAGTCATAAAAGCCTGGAATAAGTCATTATTTCAGTAAAGCAGAGGAAAACCAAATTAGCACATATCTCCCTGTGAAGCTGATGAGTTGATGCCCACTTAAACAGCAACTAAGTAGCAAGAGTTTCCAAAATTGTCTCATTGTTTCCTTGATTTTCTCTTTATCTCATTTAGGGAGGTAGCAACTGCTATTCCAATGTTACACAGAAGTTCTCCAAAGTGCCACAGCAACCACTGCTGAATGCATCTCTCTAAAATCTACCTTTATCTTCAGCCACTCAATTATACCAAAGGGAAAAACATCTACTTTAAAAGAGACATTTCCAGTCCACTAAGTCATGTGGAAAAATGGCTAAATTAAATGCGTTCTTATATCAAAGAGAACAAAAGCCATCAGTGAAATCATCAAGAGCAAGAAGATTGTTAGAGATCTCTGCAGTTAGTATCTGGGGTTATTCTCATATGAGATGAAAAATAGTAGTCAAGCTGCTTTTGCAAGATTTTAAGTGTACATATTCTGAATGGGGAGAATATTAATAACAAGGATGCTGGATGAAAATTGAGAGCAATAATCAGTAATCACTGTGCTACTCCTGCTGATATGAATGAGGAACACATACGTGAAGTAATAAGGTTCTGGATGAAAGAAGTTAAATGAGGTGTTGTTTACCTGTGAAAGAAAAGTAGGAAAAAAAGAAATCACATGAAACACAGTGATTTTCTGGATATGTACATAAAGTCAGAGAGACCAGATGAAGATTTATAGAGGAAGGAAGTCTCTTCCATGCTGGTGTGAAGTGCCACTTGCAGCAGGAGAAACCACGCTGCAGATCGGCTCTGCTCAAATGGGCATCCAGCCATGGTGACTAGTTTCTCTTCATGATTTAAAAGTGACTCCAAGAGCAGCTTTATAGAAGGAACTTGAGGCGCAGCTCTGAACACACCAGAGGTCCCAATCACCACTCCTGAGTTGGTCTGTCTACCAGCACTCACCCAAGAGAAGACAGAGAGGCCCAGTGGCTGCTACCTCAGCAATTTTCACAGCATCATGGATGTCACAGAGTCATGCTGAGCCAGCTGTGGCAGTGTATGCTCTGCCACATGTTATCTGCCAAACCCAGGAGGGTTTCGTGTTAATCTCTGTGTGTTTTTTTCACCGAGAACTGCAGAGTATCCCTTCTGAACATGTTCACTAAAGCTATGATTCCTTATGCGTTTTTCTGAAAGGTATCAGTACCTTGGGGAGCTTTCACCTCTTATTCCCACTCCTCCTCCACAGTTTCTCTACCACTGTCTCTCGTTTGTGGCAGGAAAGCCACTTTTGCATTCAGGTTACAGTGCAGCCCCTGTACATTTTTACAGTGGCACAGCTGAGGTCAGAGAACTGGAAGGCGGAGGCAGGAATGACAGACATGGGAAAAATGCTAATACTTTCTAAAGCTGCTTCAGTACTAGAGGAAACATGTCATCATGTGAGTCTTAAATCTAGTAGAAAAAACGAAATTTGGTTTCACGTCAGTTTAATATCAGTGAACTCCTTAAGTTAACTAGAGTGACACTGATATCATCAGAGCGAACCATCAGAATAATGGATTGCCAAAGACTTGCTGTGTGTCTCAGTGAAGTCGTGATCTTGGAGTCTAAAGACAACTGATGAATGGTTCAAATGGTTAATGACTTCATCGCTAATGGTTTGAGGATAAATGTTCAGCTGCTCAGATTGAGGATCCCATTTCTTTTACTGAACTTTGCTTCTCAAATGTACAGCAAAATCTTTAATTATCCAAAGTCAGAAACAGGGTTTATAAATGTTTTGAAAGTGCTTATGAAAAAAATATCTCAAAAAGAGAACAATTTAAGGTGGGTTTCATTTTCCCTAGTCTGCTACTTCCTTCTTTTCCTGAGGTAACATATCTTACAGATAGAGAAGTGTGTTGTACAGTGCATTCCCTTCTGCACTTCTGTACCTGTAAAGATAACAGAAATACCTCCAGTAACATGAGGCACGGTGGTGCTTTATTTTATTTTATTTTAAATTTTTTAAATTTATTTATTTATTTATTTTGATGTGCGATGATATACAAGCTGTAGAAAAAGGTTCCTGGGAACGAAAGTTGCCAGGGCACAAAAAAAAAAAATCCAACATCCTCTTTCCTTGCAGTCTGTGACAGAAGCACAATCTGGTATATCTGAGGTTCCTTGACCTGAGGTAGTAAATATGTCAGAATATGTCCCTTTCCTGTTTCCTTGAGTGTATCATGCATCCCATCTGGAGCTCCATGTTTCTTTAGCTACCCAGCCAGCCACACTTCAGACAGCTAATTAAAAGCGGCTTAACAGCTGCAACCACAATGGAGATCTACTCTAGAGCGATGACAGATAAAAATACACCACTTCATTTTTTCGGACACAGTAGTGTAAAAGCAGCATAATTTCAGTGAAGTTGTACTTTCATATGGCCGTCCCTTTTTCTAGTGTAAACTCCATAGCTCCTCTTGTCCAAGGAAGGCACACCCCTTTATCTCTGCCAGAAATCCAGCATAAGAAACTTTCTGTCACTGAAAGTGCAAGTCTGAAACAATCACTGAAACCCAGGGAGTTATTCCAAGTTTACATCAGTGGAACGGAGATCAGAATCTGACCCAAATATTAACTGAGTTTTGGAGCCTCTGTGTCTGGCCATGAAGAAATGCTTGTGGGATGCCAGCTCTGCAGTCCGCAGTAAGGCAGAACAAAAGGAGAATAATGAGGAAATAGCCATGGATGGTGTTTT
Organism: Anser cygnoides; assembly: GCF_040182565.1. Lineage (NCBI taxonomy): Eukaryota > Metazoa > Chordata > Aves > Anseriformes > Anatidae > Anser > Anser cygnoides. The sequence continues at coordinate 186,340,726 of NC_089873.1, forward strand.
CTGACATGGAGTTGTTGAGCAATGAGTGCCAAGTGTCATGCATGTTAGACACAGAAAAATGGAAAATTGCCAAATTAAATCTCTCTTGTAGCAGAGACCACGTCCCAGTATGGGAATGGTTTATGAGATTTGTTTGCTGTTATATCTTAATGTAGATGTTCTTTTCCCTTTAATGGAGCAAACTGTATGGTGCTACCCAGAGCAGTGGAGAGTCACCGCTTCCCTTGCTGCCCAGAAGCTTTACCAGACAGACCTACAGTCTCTGTACTCTCTCTCCTTGGGGTGTCTCGTGCCTCTGCCAGCATCTTCACATTGCACAGGAGAGCATAGCAATGCTCAGTCTAGAACTGACAGGGTACACATGTACATGAGACACTGCTAGAAGACTGTGTAGATAATATCCCAGATCCCAGAACTGTACAGCAGCACTGACACAGTTTTGTACATGAGCTAATGAGGACTTTCATCAGTGCTTGTCATCTTAACTGCATCATTGTGCTGACCCAGCTGACCTGCATCTAGATGGGGAACTAGCCCTGGCACCATAAACTTAAGGATCTCCGCACCAACCTCCACTGCACAGTGTAGAGTACCTAAAATCATGTCTTTAGCACATGAAGTGAGTTCATGTTGTAACACAAAGTCAGGCTGAGAGCATCCCACACCCCTCCTCTTACAGGATTTAGAGAGGTCTCTATACCTTATGGGAGTTAGGTTGTGCCCTGGCACAACCCACTGTAGATGCTCACGGATTATCTCTTAACCCTCACATCCTCCTCTCCAAACTGTGTTGGAGAGCATAAACAAAGGCAGTCTCAGCTACTCCTTGGTCATGAAACTACGCCACCAGCATCACCACAGTATGGTGAGAGGGACCCAGGTGTGTCCCTCTGAGGAAAAGGCCAGCAGAACCAGCAGGGGTGACAGAAGGAAATCACATGTACAAATGAGACACTTATCAACACTCCCAGCTCCAGCAAAAACAAAGATCTTCAGAGAAGAAAACCTTTACAGGAACAACAATAATCTCACCATCAGGACAAGAAATTAGTGCTTCTTATTCATTCCATTTGCATAGGTTATACACCCCAAGTTTGAAGAATGCTGACATTTACATGCTGGTTTTTATACAAATACAATACAGAGCCACAGCTGAGGTAGCCAAGATTGTTATTTTTTTTTAATTTAGTATTTCCAGTAATGGGCAGATTATGTTTTGTTGGAGACAGACCTGACCTTCATCATATCACAACCATGAATCAGCCCTTCGTGAGGCATCAGTTTGTGAGCCAACAGATATTGCTTATACTTTGTCATGATTTACAGTCAGGCATTCCTGCAGGCACGAAACATTTTTAACAGTCAAGCCAACACAACAAACAAAACCATGAAAAAGATTATGATGATTTTTTTTTCATTTTTTATTTTCTTTCTTGAGGTAGATGCAGAGAAAATGAAGGAAGGTCTTTACATTCAACTCACAGCTGCTGCAATGTAGAAATTAGGAAATGAGTAAACACTAATCCTGTAAAGGAATAGTAATCATTTCCAATGCAAAAAGGGACTTGTTTGTCTTACACTGGTCCTGACCACCACTTGACAATGGAGAGCTATCAAACACAGAATAAACAAGAGTCCGTGCTATCCTCAGAAATATTGGTAGGTGACAACTCCTGCCAATCATTTCAAATCAACAACATATAAAGTTGTTGTATAAATTTGTCTCCCTCAATGTATTTTTATGTGTCATATGCAGAGATCAAGGAAAAGAAATTGATGGGAGTCATTCAGGGAGCCATCCCTGAAGCTGCCCTTGTCTTGCACAAATAAATCACAAGATTCTCCCCATCATGAAGCTTCTGAAGACAGTTAACAATAAGACCTACCAAACAGTGTTTGCCTTCCTCATGACTGATATCAGGATAAAAGTCTCTTTGGGAGCTCAGCTCAGCACTTCTGGTTATAAGATACCAACTCTAATGGTGGGAACCGAAGTGAGCTCGGGTGCCCTTTGACAAGGGCAAGAAAGAGAGAACAAGCACACACCATGGGGTTGACATCTGGGGTGTGATCACAAGAGTCAGACACGTGTCTCCACAAAGAATGGTAGGAATGAAGAGTTCAATAAGTAGTTTCCACTGACTTACCACAGAAAGATTTTTTTCTATGTGGAAGCAAGCTGAAAGTCTTTCCAAAGTGTTTTTGATTGTTCAAAGCTTTTCCATCTTTCAGCAGTCTTTAAATACTCCTTTTAAGGATAATAAATTTAAGAATGGCATCAAGGCAGTTTCTCTTTTTAGAGGCCTTTGTTAGAATCAGCCCTATGTCTTACAACCCCAAATTACACCACCAAGCAGTGCTCAGCCTGCTGAGAGAGCGAGCTGTGAGCCACATTGGTTGCTGTTGTACTGGCAAGCTCTCCTTGCTGCTTCCCAAAATCCTCCAGATCCATGAGGGTGGCAGAGGCCACAGCACAGGGAAGGGGTGCAGAAGGCCTCTGCCAGTACAGACCAATGGGACCGGACTGTTCAGCTACCTGCTCCCTGCTCCCCACACAGGTTTGGGGAACCCCCAAACCTGTGTGTCCCCTTCAGATAGTGTCTCCCCTCTGACCCTCATGCAGGGGGATGAGAGGGGCCTGGCCATATGGTGAATATAGCATGTCTCCAGGGCTTCGTCAGCAGGCGACCTATAGGACATATGGGTTATATCTGACCTGTGCAGATGCGCCACAGCACACACACAGGAGAGGTGTCGGCGTATGGGAGGGCTGGAGGCAGCTGGAGGCCTTGAGCCTGGCCTACTTCAAAACTGAGCTCCTCCATACTTGATTGTTATGACAGCTCAGCTGCCCCTGCAAGGACCCTGTCTCTGGGTGCCATTAAAGGTTCCTGAAGGAAGGCTGCAGAGAGGATGGAGACAGGCTCTTTGCAGTGGTGCCCAGGACAGGAGGCAATGGGCACAAATTGGCACACAGGAGGCTTCCTCAGAATATCAGGAAGCTCTTCCTTACTTATGGATTACAGAGCACTGGAACAGGTTGCCCAGACAGGTTGTAGATGGTGCTGGGCAACCTGCTGTAGTTGTTGGAGCAGATGACCTCCAGGGGTCCCTTCCAAACTCAACCATTCAGTGATTCTGTGAAAACAGCAAAAGGTGCCCTTGCATATGAGAAAGACATCTCCATTTCTCCTAGGGTCAGAGCACAGCTGGGTCTCAATGCACTTGTCCACACCTGGTTGTCCAAGACCAGTTCAGAGGTCACAGAGTATCTCACTAGCTTCCAGCTCCTTCTACGTAGGGATATAGGTCAAACATGCCAGTCCTATGCTCTATACCCTAAAGTACCCTAAAAAGCCCTTGTGTGGGCTACTGAACTGAATCACCCATCAATGGATTACTGTGCAATTCACCTCACCTAGCACAGAAAAGATTAAACAGTGACATAGTTTTGGGGTCACACTGATTATTTCTACACCTACTTCAGAACTTTTTTTTTTCCTGCAAATCTCATTTTTCTCAAAAAAATGTTAATGTACAGATGCAGCTTTCCTTGCTGAATTTTCCTATTCTTTGCAACATCTCTCCTAATAACTTTCTAGAGATGATTTATTTATCCATGAAGGCTGCAACTTCTTCCAAAAAGCTTTTTCTTCTTCCTTGTGGTATGGGTTTGTGCTATTTTAGCACATATAAAGCAATACTAGAACTTCTTCACATGCAAATCCTTGACATCTCAATTTAGTTGACTCGACTAAGTGACTCCTTGGTTTATCAAGTTCTGCTCTTTTAAAATAAAGTACTTTATTTACAGACATGTCTTTGCTTATTCATCCATTTCATATAAAGCACACTAATTAGTGATCACTCAGATTAATATTGTTTTCTTTGGACAGCTAATCTGTAGCATTTAAAAAAAAAAAAAAGTAAAATTGCAACAGGTCATTTTAATTAACCTAGCTTCTCTCTTCCCGTTCATACCCTGCAACTGAAAGTCTTGCACAGTCATCCAGTTCTGGGTAGTCATTACTCTTGAAAATATGACTGATCTCCTTCAACAGAAATTCAAACAATACCCCTAATTCCAGCAAAATCTCTTTAAATAGCATTTCTCAAACCATTTTTCCCCAAATGAATGTGCTGTAGACACAGCAGCAATTTGCATTTCTGGTCCTTAACAATGTTAAATGCTTCCAATATTTAAAGAAGATGAAGAAAGATGGGAAAAGACTCTTTATCAACATGTGCAGTGATAGGACAAGGGAGAATGGTTTTAAACTAAAAGAGGGTCATTTTAGATTACACATTAGGAAAAAATTCTTTTTTGACTCAGAGGATGTTGAGGCCGTGGCACAGGTTGTCCAGAGAAGTTGGGGATGCCCCATCCCTGGAGCTGTTCAAGGCCAGGCTGGATGGGGCTTCGAGCAACCTGGTCTGGTGGGAGGTGTCCCTGCCCATGGCAGGGGGTTTGGAATTAGATGGTCTTTAAGGTCCCTTCCAACCCAAACCATTCTGTGATTCTAAGAAATCCTTTCTTCAAATATAAGAACAGTCTCACCTCTTCTAGCACTGCCAGTACAATGAAAAAAAATACTCCCTGTGTCTGATCTTTATACAAGAATGGATACATCTGATGGCACCTCACCTGTACCTCCTCATCCCAGAACCAGAGAGCACTCTGCTCACACAGGGCTTTCTCGGCTGACCACTGGCACTGTGGACCTTTCCTGCACCTCCCTGTTGTTGCACAACTTGTCCCTGGAGAGACTGGCTAGGCTTAGCCAGGACGCCAGCCCTGCCCCATGCACCTTCAGCTGCCCGCTGTTTTCCCATGGTGTGCTGAGACATTACCTGGTTTCTTCAGCAACAGCATTCCCAGAAATCTGGTTGTGATTGCCAGCCCTCTTCAAAACAAACGCAACAAGCCAATGCAGACAACTGCCAGCACAACTCTGCTTTGCACTCAAGAAATGCTGTGTGGTAACTTATGGGACAGGGGTAAGAGAGAGTGGGGGCACATGCTTAAAAATAGGTAAGAGGTATCTCATAATTGATTCTCTCTGCTATCACAGTCATACCTAAGTATTAAAATACATTTTCTGTTAAATGCTGCCTTTACTTCATCCTGCATGGCAAACACAGTCCCGTTATTTGTGTTTTTATTCACACAAACACTTACCAGCCATCAGCATACGTCTGCTGCTGAGTGCTTGCTGCCATAAAACATTCCAAGCTGACAGACACAATAAGCTGTTTCCACGGGGACAATTATAATAAGTCAAAGGAAAACATCCTCTGAGCAACTGTGTAATTTCTAAGGAAGTCTTTCTTACCCCATGAAAGTGGAGATTACTCATAGCATGACAAATCTGGAAGAACTATTAAAGGCTTCACTCCAACTTCTCACCAGTACTTTAAACCTGACATTGAGCTTCCAAAAATATTAACAATTTACCTAATATTTCCTTGGAAAGACTTTGCCAAAAGTGAAACACTTATTCCCAGCCTTTAGGGAAGGGTAGATGTTAAGAATACAGCACAATTTTTCATTAACGACCTTTCGCCTTCGTATCAAAGGAACAAGGGCTTTGATCCAACAAAGCACTTATGCACATGCACAATTTTAATCATGTGCATAAGATAAACGTATCTCTAAATACTATTTAATGATAAGAGCACATTTGCTTGTGTCTGTTTCTGAAGTTTGTTTAAATACAGCATACCACAGCGGTATAGGACAGTGATATTCCAGTTCCCGATACTTTAAATAAAAGAAAGAAATGTCTATCAGATTTATAAAGAAATATATTCAGAAGCTGCTCACAGAGGAATAAAACTGACAGAGAGGAATTAGAAGAAATGAAATGAGCAAGATAAAACTAAGTGAGGCTTTTAAAGGAATCACACAACTTCATTGCTTCACATAAGATGAAATCTTAGACTGTTGGACAAATTCTCTAAGTTATTCCCTCCCTCCATGGGTGTACAAATGCAAGGGGAAGACAGCTGATTTTTGACTGCAAAACATGAAACTAATGAGGTGATAGAAAGCAGACAGAATACAAAAACAGAGTTGGTCTTCTGCAGCTTCACTCCCTCTGAATCTCTGTGAGGTTTTGAATCACAGCTGTGGAAACAAGCTGTTGGATTTCCTCCCCTAACCCTCCAGGTAATTTAGTAATTTCAGTACAAATGCTCTGGAAATCAGGATCAACTTTTGTATGCAGCACGCTGCTAAATATCTTGTGTGAATAGAGGGTGCTAGTGGGAGAGACACTGTGAATCAAAGCTATGTGGTCATGCAACTGAGAAGGCGAGGAAAAGAGCCAGGCAAACAATCCCCAGACTGTTTTTTCCTGAGAAGGAGATGATCCACCTTGTCTGGACTTTATAGCAAAAGTGAGTCTATTGATTAAACATTTTTTAACATTGCTGTTAAAATTATTAATGGTAATAATCACAGATTAAGAGCTCTGTGTTGTAGTGTTCTGTCTGAATCAGAACAAAATGTTTGCTATTAAAGGGAAGATGACAATGTACTTATTGTTTAATAAGCACCAAAATGGAAAGAAAAGAAAAAAAAAAAAAAGTGAAATAGTTCAGTGTGTTCTTGGTGCAGTAACAAAACACCTCCTGGACAGGTTTCCTTGGGCCCCAGACTAGGAACAGAGAGTATTCATTCTCTGAAAGAAAAAAATAATGGAGTGCACCACAAAACTCCTATGGTGACAGAAAACACTGAAAAACAAATGGTTAACACCTTTCATAATGATTATTAGTAATGCAATACTATTCTAAAGTTGTGCTGTGCACTGTACTATTTTTTTTTCTCTAAATGAGAATGGAGCTGTGTTTTGTTGCTGTGAAATAAAAGTCTTTTTCACTTTATCCTTGACCCTTGTAATTGAACAAGGAAGGAAAGTCTTCTGGCCTGCCTGAAGCCTGTTGAAGCAGAATTGGATTCATCTTTATTCCTCAGACATAATCCACTGTTTTAATGTGCCTTTTTCATTTATTTATTTATTTTTATTACCTAAGGGAGAAGATTTGGTATGCCTACATTTCACACTGTTTTGCACAAAGAGGTGCTGGTCTGCTATGATCCCAACAAGAGAGGCAGTCAGATTTTGTGAAGTACCATTTAAAATCCTGTTTATTAACACCAGCACTGTAAAGAAGGAAAGGATAGAATAAGCTCATGTCCCTTCAGATATTGAGAACCCTAAGATGTGCAGCATGAAATGGGCCTCTGATCCATTGTGCACACCCCCATCTGTGGAGGCGTTGTTCCAGTCGGGATGATCCTGACTCCCCAAAGTACGATGCTCTTCCCATCTGTATCACTGCAAACACCTGGCGTTCACCTACCTTGTACTAATCAAATAGACCACAGGCCTACATAGCTTCTAGAATAAACAGACAAATAAATGTCCTTGCATGCTTTCAGGGAGACATCACGTCCACACAAGTTAAGCAGCTGTGTCAGGTGGACAAGATCTCATTTTGCAGGTTTTTCATATAATCTGTGTTTGTCCTTTGATAGATACTCAACATAGGCACTTATTTTAGGATGACTACTTTGTTTAGCACTAATGTACATATATTCACAGTCCTAGTTAGGCAGTATATATCCTACTAACTATCATCTCTTGCCATCTCCAAATCCATGTTGTCTTGGATTGCCTTGACTTTTCCCCATGGCCACATCATGGAAACCTCTTACCTTTAATCCTTAAGTAGGAAGAGTTTTTCCTAAGCCATCTGTCCTCATCCACTTATAAAATGTTCTCATGACCTCAGTAGTCCTTCTACCTCTGGTTCTCTGTCCTACAGCACAGGATGGGGAAGGAGAATCAGGGAAAACTGATGAAGTTCAGATGCAACTAACTCATGAACTATGGATACAGAGGAGAGAAAGGAGCGTAGGGGCTCAAACAGGTGGGCTAACTCGGATTAAGTTGTGGCAGCTCAAGAAAACACTGCCTCTTCCTGCCCATCTCACCTTTCTGCCAGAAACTGGGGCAGGTGCAGAAGGAAATAATCACTGACTGCCCAACCCCTGACATTTGAAAATTGGCCTAAACCATGAGTCTTCAACTACCACTGACACATTTTCAAGTACTACGGGAGCTTATGTACAGCATACCAAAACTGCAGAAAGTCCTTCTGGGAAAAAGGTAGAGTAATTTTTGATTTGTGTAACATCAGTTCCTTGTTGGTTTCATAGCCACCTATCCAAGCAGCTTGCAAGTGCCTCCAGGGGAAGGGTCAGGAAGATGATTACAAAACCTGTGAGGGTTTCTTTGAAGTCTCTCTCCCCCTTCCACTTTTGATGGTGAATGCATGACTTAAAGAAAGAGGAGTTAAGATTTTTTCTCTCTCTGTTTTTGCTAACAGTTCATTTCCATCAACTGAGCGAAAGCTCTGAGGACCTCTTAGCCACACTCTGCAGCCAACAGCATATAATCACGATTTTATTTCTGGGTATGTCTGCTATATAATTGTTTTAAAGCATAGATCTCCTGAACCCATTAAGAGGTGTTTAACAGGCAATGCAGGATTGATTTATTCCAGCTTTCTAAGAAAGAGGCTTATTTTTCTATAATTTATCATAATCTGCTGCCTGAAGCCTGGCAAGTGACCAGGGCTGTTCTGACATACAGCGGTCTTTTATGTTGTCATATTTGAACATAAATTAAAGAATGAAAAGGAGAGCACGACAGAAACTCCTAAAGGATGGTGTGTTTGGTTCTCCTTTTGAAGTTCTTTGGCAGCCATGCAGGAAAACCTTGTGCCTGGATCACCACCTGTGGCCTCTGGCTCATTCGTCAGAGCTGAAAAAGTCAAAAGGAGGTCAGGAGGGAACAAGAGTCAAGCTTCACTAGAGCCAGCTGAAGAAGGTCTTGCCATACCCTACTGCAAGCAAATATCCAAACAGTGAAAAATGCTTAAATTGGGCAATGGAAAAATAGCCGTGCACAGCATAAAAACTGGAGACTCAATGTCTCTGAGGGATGGAAATGGGCTATGGCTTATGGCTCCACAGGTAAAGCTGAAAAAAGAAACCTTTCAGTAAAAATGAATTTTGTGCAAATTTTGCCCAACCTGGACACTTGCCAGCCACACAAATTAAAATTGGGAAAGGAAACCCTCCACCCACAAAGAAGGCAGCTGCACACTGGGCAGCAAATAAGAGGTGACAAGCTAAGGGAGACACGCAATCTTCACCCATGCTTATGGAAATTGTTTTATATTCAGCTACTGGACACAGGACAAATAATCCAGCATACTAAAAGGAAAGAGTTTTGAGACAGACAAGTACAAAGAGTTCAAAATCAGAGTCCAGAAAAAACAACAATTTTACATGCCATGGCAAATATCACAAACCAAGGATGGCCTCTGCAAAAACAGAAGGAGGAATCACAACAGATTACGCTGCTTGCAAGAATTTGCAGATGCCATCAAGATGAGAGGAGCATGGACAAAGAAGATGACAGCCGTAGCACAAGCAAAGGATTGGAAAATACTTCCTAGCGCCAAAAACATTACAGCTGAGCAGAAACAACCGATATAACCACAGTTTTAACCTAGACATGTATACGTCAGTCAGTGAAGCACAAGAAACGAAAATGAGTACAGAGAGGATGGGAAAAAAGCAGGAGAAGGGATAGGAGGAGTAAAACTCTGGACTTAAGGTATCCATTTTGCCTCAGTAGAGAAGTATTGGAACTATAGGTGGGAGCAAACAGCAAACTGGAGTAAATACAATGCGTAATAGTATTGCTGAACTGCTAAAAATATGTTTTGCCTCTGTTGTTGCCTAGCAAAAGTACTAGCGATGAAGCCAACATATTTAAGCAAGAGCTTGACACCTCCTCAATGCATGGAAGCTCCCAACAGAATGCAAAATAGAATGGAATAACCCAGTATCCCCATGTAATGACAAGAGGAAAATCAAGCACTAGAAGAGTTAAATAAGTTGATTTCTCCAGATATTATGGCCAAGCAAAATAGTCCAAAGTATTTGTATTCTTCCATGATCATGGTAGAAAAGGCATATATAAAAGCTGTCGTTCAGCATAGACTTTAAAGAATTTTTAAAATGTATGTAAAAATACAGTTTTCCATTGAAGTAATAAATGTTTGGATCTCTGAATTTGTATATTGTTATTGATAGGAAATTTTTCTGTGCATGATAAATCAAAAAGGTTCTAGGATGTGCCCATAAAAAGCAGAGATCTTGTGCAGTCAGAATACAGTTTGAGATATAATCTTTCCTTAGACTATATCTGGGTAATTAAAAAGTTTCACTGGAAAATACGACCAATCTTCTAGAGAAGATAGTAAAGTATGTGTGTATTATGTAAAAAGCATACAGAGCTATGACTAAGAGTTTCTGAGTTGCTTTCTGAGGACATATGCCACTTTCATTTCTTTAAGGTATCATGAAAGTAAAATCTATAGAGGGGGAAAAAAGGCACATTGAGTAATGTTGGGCTTGTTGCCTACATTCTATGGATTGGAAACCATTGCTTGAGAGCAGTGTTTCTCAGATGAGGATCTCAGGTGCTGTGTAAGATGTCAGAGAAATATGACTGGTCTGTGAAACAAGTGCCAACCAATGCATCCATTTTCTCACCATGCAAAAAAGAGAAGTGGAAATAAATGACAATTAAAAATGCATTCTATTTTTCTAGCTGGTTATAAATGAAAGCCAGTATATTGTATGATGGCCAGCAGGATTTTTTTTAGGAAAAAGTTAGGTTTCTTCTCATACTTTCTGAAAAAAATAGAATAAAATAAAATATTAACACAGTTCTAGATTGAAAGGGAAAAAAAAAAAAAAAAGAAAGAAATATTAACACGGTTCTAGATTATTTGAATGCAGTGGAGACAAGCAAATACCCAAGCTGTGTGAAGAACACATCAGATTTAAAATAAAACTTGTGTTGTCTGGAAATTCTCATGAAGAAACTTCCTACCTTGAATTTTAGTCCTTGACTGAAAAGGAAACAGCTTCACAGGTCCCGCAAGCTTGTGAAGCTTGTGAATAATTGTAAATGCAAAAGCTGCTAAAAGCAGAAGTCAGGAACCAAGACAGGACATGCACTGGCTCTAGATGCCACTGTATGCAAGCAGACTTCGGACCATTTTTTTCATTCTGTACTTTTCTATACTTCAAAACTTAGTATCAAAGTGTTTGAATTTGGGAAAATAATATGGATGGGCTAACCATTAGAGCAGTGCACTGGGGTTCAGAAGCGCTGGATGCTGGTGAATCTCAGGCTTCACCATTGACTGCTATGTGAACTCGATCTAGGCTGTTTGGGGCTTTCATTTCACTTTTCTCCCTTGGCCTGTATTCTCTGTATTTTTCCTATGAGATCTATAACCATATTATGCAATGTCTGTCATAACAAGAACCACCTTGTCGAACCATTAAGGAACTGCTGTTTTAAAAAAATGTATGATAATAGATAAAAACTTCACTGACTTCATCCTCCAACAGAAGGTTATAAAAATAACATCTGAGTATATCTGGAGCCATAATCCTCTGGCAGATAATCCTTGCAACTATTTGAATTGCTGAGGATTTCTACGATAATATCTACAGCTGTTAATTACTGTTTGTGAGTGTTTTTTAAGGCAGAAAGTATTAAATAATATTGATTTCTTATTAGAGCACTTATGGTCCCAGTCCTGAGTATTATTTTTGCACTGGTTAGTTAACTGGTGTTTAGCTTTCAAGTTCAAGTTCAGAGGTCATTTTTTTAAAATAAGAATAAGCATGTGCCTTAAGGAATTATTTTGGTTATTTATCCATATTTCTACCTTCAATCTTAATCTTCTGGGATTCAAGAAAACAGTAGAAATAGAGATATTGTTTGAGTAAAGCTGAGAAAGCATACGTTAATAGCCTTTTGGATGTGAGCAGTAAATAAATGCCACAACACAGGAAAATAATGGATTTTCATCCTAAACATTATTAGGGCAATATTGAAGGTAGAAGTAATAATTCTTTTCCTCCTTCAGCTCGACCCCATGTCCCAGCATATTCTGGAGCAGTAATTCAAGTCTGTCTTCTCCCATATACATGCATGGTCTATTAACTGTAATAATGTAAAATTAACCATTCTACATGAAACATTTGGAAGCATTTACTAAGCTCCAAAGCTCTCTAGCCATGCCTAACCCCAAAGCAGGAGAGAAACAGATGCTTCTTTTCCTGATTTCCCTCCAAATCTCCTTTGCACTGATAAGAAAATTGGATACATTCACCTAGTAAGAGCTGCAAGGTCTTCCAACAGATGAGTGTGTGTGTGAACTATGTACTCCTCTACTTAAAATCCCTAGGAATGATGTGTGCTCTTTCTGCCATAGCTGGAAAGAAGACAGAGAAAAGTTAAATCTAGCTTTAGTTTTGATTTCAGTGAGGGGAAGCTCCAGACAGCAGACTTTAACAATGAGTCTTATATGGGTGGTGTTTTTTAATAATTCCAGGTGATAAAGGTGGCAGAACTGTGTGTCTTCCTGTGGTGGGAGAAAAGAGCTGGGAGTGGTTTTGACAAGAGCTAAAGTCTAACAGGAGTGAAGGGCATTCTTGAAAATATCAGAGGAGGCAAAAATTATGAGGTCCACCTATTATTGCTTGGTTTTGAATTACCAAGAAAAGATGTGAGAATAGGAAAAATATATGAGGTCTTTCCCTGGCGCTTTCATGGGTGATCATTCAACCTGTGCCAAGAGGACTCATAATCAGTTACACCAGCTCTCCTTACATGATTTCATTTACACAGTATAATCACTATTTTGTGTGTCATCAGATATGCAGCTCCACTTCCGATTGTTAGTCAGGCCAATCCACACATTAATTTCATATTTGGCTTATCAAGTTGTTAAAGCCGCTATTGCAGCCATTTACTACTTTCCTTTTTGTCCAAGATCTCCAGGAATTATAACAACCCTTGCATTTCTGTTTTGCTCTATTGACTAAGGCTTCATGGCCTCATGCCAACATCTACAGCCTTCAGCTTTACAGAAGTTAGCCAACGACATCTATAGGAGGCAGCCAGATGAATAAATCATAAATTATATTTCATTTCATACAGTGGAATGAAATTATTTAAAGATTTCTTGCACTGCTACCAGACGTATTAAATGTTTTTAAACAAACAAACAAGGATTTACTAATCTAGCCATAGAAAAGATGCTGATTTGGAGAGATGGAAGTGTACTGGAGGAAAATTTTACAGGCAGCATTCCCAAGGCATGGAAAGAGAAGGCTGCTAGAGGATGGAAGAGAACCCACATAGTGAGTCGTCTGTATTTTCATAGTAGTGGAGCAACTATTATTGATTCTATATTGCATAATACTAGCAGAAGAAATAATAATACTTCACAAAGACACAATGAAAGCATTTGAATGATTTGAAATTCTCATTTGAAAAATGCTAGTTCAAAGTATTTTTCATAGAAATAAAGATTTTCTATCTTCTTTTCAGAAAAATTGACAGGCCTACTTCATACTTTCCATTAACATGAGGTGTAAATGCACTGTATTTCCAATCTGCCATTCTAATCCTGTCAGCAGAAAGCCTTTCCAGGGCATTAGCTTAAACACAGTGAACTAATTTCACACTCATTCTGCTACAGTAAAGTCTTGAGTTTTGACTGTATTGGTGTGTCCTTAGTTTTTCCTTGTTCTGCAGTGTTCCGGCATAATCAGGCAATTATCCTTCAGGCAACTGCACTTGTACAGACAGAACACAGTTCAAAATGCTTAGACGGAACTATAAGAAGAGAAAAAAAAAATGCTGATCACCTTTAGGTTCAACAGAATTAAGGCAAAAGCATTAAACAGCCTAACCATAGTCTAAGTTTCTGCACTGCTCAGGCAACTGGGATATGTTGGTTCATAAAATAATGATAATAATAATAATAATGTAATCCTTCACAGAGTTTTACAGTTTGTATGTGGTGTAAATCACACATTAGGTGCGTATGTGCCATGGATGAAGGTAGATTGTTCACTTTCTTCAGGCACAAGCATTCACTCACACCTAAAAAAAGATTACTTGAAAAATTTTGCCAGATTCCTCTAAATGCATTCCTTCTTTTCCCTGAAAGCATATGGTGGATCACACCTCTAGCTGATCTAATCAGAATAGTTTCACTAAAGAATATTATTTCTAGAATAAATTAACCACAGAAGCTCAAAATAGGACCTAAAATTTTAGAAGCACTTTCTCAATTTTTTACGATATTTAAACTAATAAAGACCGTATCTGTACAGTATAGTGTATTACTCCAGTCTACTGTGTTAAATTTGTGACTCCTTCTGTGTCTTTACCTCAGGAAAATTTTCACTATGATAACCCTGTGTTACTGATTAAATTAGTCTTAACCTACTGTTTTAATAAGTTTTCGTAAAACTTATCCATCCATGGATTTTTTCCCATTATGAAAAGCCACTCAGACTATACAAACCAATTCCAGAATATGCTGGAGTCAGTGAAGAAACATTTTGTTGAGTTCAGGAAACCTGAGTAGGCTCCCATGTGTGCACCAGCCACTTGCTAACTAACTGCAGAGAGCTCCTGGGAAGATGGCTTCTCCCAGGTAGAAAAAAGGTGGGTTTGAGGAATTCTTGAGGAGTTTGAAGAATGCAACCTTTCTCAAGGAATGAGAAACATTCTGTATGAAAAATCAGAGAAAAAGCATTCCTCGGATGAGAAATAGAAACTACCCTCTTGTTAAATTGAGTGGGTACTCTTGTGACTGCTCTTGTGAGTTTTCCTGGTTGTGTTAACCCGCACTCACACACAAAATGGAGCCCAAGGGGACAGAGACAGGAACATCAGCAGGGAGTACCTGAGCACACAGGCAATGCCCAATAGTTACTCTAAAGGAGTGTCAGCTTTCCAAGGATTTTCAAAAACTCTCAGAGGTTCAAAACCTGTAACCTTAGTTTCTACTAAAAATTAAAACACCTTCCCTTAGCCAAAATCATGAAAGTAACAAAGCATAAAACCCAACAAAGCATAAAACCAAAAATCTCTCCAAATCAACAGATTATGAATTAGTTAAAAGGACCTGTTTGTTCTGTATTTTTTCTTTCTTCTCCCTGTAGCTGTAACAGAAATTCATAATGCATGTTTTTGGAGAGCACATGCCATTTCTTGTGTACTGTTAGTGCTCCCAGATTGCATGGTTGTAGAATGATCACCACGATCTTTGTGTGAAAATGGGCTCTGGTGAGAGGTAAGTTTTGAAAGACTCAGGCAAAGAACTTTTCTATTCAAGAAGGAAAGGCACATGTAAGGAAACTGAAAAGCAACACATTTTACACAGTTGCCTTTTCCACGACATCTCATTAAGCTGTGTGGGTCCTTTCTATAAGATACACTCAAGCACTGGTCATAAAAGTATAATTAGGCATTCATATAGATAAAGAGAACATCCAGTAAAAATTAAAGACATAAATTATTCTTACCTTAGGCTCACAAACCAATGAAACCTCTGGGAGGAGGAAGAACTTTGAAATGCAGGCTTTGCCCATAACTATCAGCATGATCATGCACATATCTTGGATGCCGGGTCTGCTGAAGCATGGATACTGAACTGAACAAGCAGCTCTTCTTATCTCACAGATAAATAGTGTTCCTCTCTCGTGTTCACACTCTCTTCTTGTGTTCACTCTCTCTTCTTGTGTACCACTCTCTCTTGTGTTCACAGGTATTTTCCAGAGGCCTCTTGCACATACATCACATACCATTACTTATCCCTGCACCACGCCATTCACTGTGGTGATACGTTGTGCCTCCAAGTGTTTCTCTATTTGTCAGCTGCCCCTGGAGACCTCAGTGAGACTCCACAACACAGAGCTACACCACTTGATATAAACTCAGTCTTTAAGAGCTCAGCATGTGCCTCACCTGAAGACCTGGAGGGAAGGACCCAGCAGAGCTGTGTCTGCAGCCCTGCTCTGTGCTCGGCATGGACAGGATCAAACTCTGCAGCAGCTCAGAAGACTTTCCCAAGGTCTGATGGAAACCAAAGCACACTGCAGAGTAACAGTCTGCCAGAATCATACACACAGAGCCACGTCTATGCTAAGGAAATGGGCCCAAACCAAAGCCCATTTGCAAAACGGCAGCTGTGGAAAACTAAGCTAATGTGCAAATGACCCATCTCCTTACCCCAGTCTGAACCTAAGTCTCTGAATTGTGGTCTGATTCCAATGCTGTAGCCTGGGTTTATGTTTAAAACTTAGTCATAGTGTGCTTACTGTATCATAGCTTGAAGATCAATATTGCCTTAGAGAGCCTCTTTTTTTAAGCTGTTCCACATCATGCTGTTGGATAGAAAACAATTTCTACACATTAGAGTCTCTAGTTTCCAATATGTTTATGTATGTCTCTTCATTTTTGTGAAAAATCAGACTGACCAAACAATAGTAAGAGAATATTTTCTTTAAGCAAACAATCAAAACTCTAAGTTTCTGTTTCCTAGACGAATAAGAGCCTGGAAGCCTGAAAGATGCAGTCATTAGTAACTTAAGTTACTACAGCCACAGAGAGTATGGACAGTTTTCCAGCAAGGGAAGCATTAGGCCTCTCTGTATGTGCTTAGGCTCTATCCTCCTGAGGAGTTCAAGATATAAATGCCAGCAAGACTTTCCCAGAAACAAACTGTGCTTCATAGCAGCGTTCCAGGCTGCAGGAGGGACGACACCAGAAAGCCAAAGGAAAATGAGCATAATGAACAAATGATTTATAGCATCCATCAAAGGCAGTGTTATTACAAAATAAGGAAAATGTCTCCACTTTCAGCACCCCAGTCACTCAGTGTAATGTAGATGCAAAAACCTCAGACCTTCCTATGCAGACCAATAATTACAGGACGTAAAGAGGGTGAAAGAGATTAACAATGGGGCTATGATGAATGTGAATAATTACAACATCAAGCAAAATCCCTCACACATTATTTTGAAGAAGCAGGCTAGGAAATAAAATGGATTAATTCTCAATCTATACAAAACACTATTGAAGTTTTCTACCCTACCGCTGTATTCAGCAATACAAATTTCTCTCTCCCATTGGCATAATCAAGCAGCAGTGGAATAGTACTGACAAGAGAATGAGATCAGCAAATACTGCCCACTTCTTTCACTCCTGAGGCTCCCCAGATAGCTGGAGGATCATTATCTATAAAAGCCATTAACACTGTGAGGTTCTGTGTTGTTCTTTTTAATTGCTTTCAGTAACTCTGTAAAGCCACGTTACGAAAAAGCATGCAGAAACATGCTTCCTAACCAAGGAACTCTGCTGTTCCCTGAGATGTGCCTTCTTCCCTTACTGAATAGAAAGGTACCTACTATCTGCCCCAAAGCTATTATTTTGGGCTGAATGCACTTGAAGTAGGTCCTCTTGCCTATCTGAGACTTCAGTAAACAAGCAAGAAATTTACTGAAAATGGCCAAAAAAGCTTATAGGTAAACTAAGCTCAGGGATGGAGGGCAAAGGAAAATTCACAAGCCCAGTATTTGCAAAGTTGCAGAACCCACATTTTGCAACTGAAATAGTGGACACAGACCATAAGAAAATGGAAAATCCTTGGTATGTCAATTCATGCCCTTCACATTAAAAACATAATGTGCTACTTTCATTTCTAATCACTCCTTTTGTTTTGCAATCACTCCCTTTGATGTGTGTGCTGCCATTCAGACTACTGGCTGAAACTGCAGACACGGATAGGGAGTATCAGGGCTCACCCGTGGAAATGCCATGTTGTGCTTCCAGGCCTGTTCTGCACTTGCTGCTCAAGGTAATCAGGTGTGAGAGACAGGGTCCCCCGCCCCCAGTGCTGCTCAGCATCCCGCAGATCCAGAAGTGCCAAATCCGTCTCTGGGTTTTGTCCTGCCCCAGCAAGAGTGAGCCAAGGCTCAGGTAGATGTTTTTTTTTGCATCTGAACAGAAAATTGAAGCACCTGAAAGGAAGACATTCCTGGCCCAAAATCTTGTATGTGTTGATATGTGTGCAAGACTCATGGGATATCAAACATACCCTTTGTAAAATAATGGAGTATACATCAAGAAGTGCATTAATCAATTGCAAAATAAAGACAATTTAACTCTTTTGATTTGATGCATAGAAAGTAAAAAAGGGATTGTCATATCAGATCAGATTGCTGATCCACTTATCCAATAAAAACTTGTGGTATAACCTATCCAGAGAAGGAATGTCTTGCTCACTCCAGACAGACAGATGTTTATTTAATTGAATATTTGAATATTTAATTGAATTTAATGTTCTGTCTATATAAACATGTCTAATCTCTTGATGTCTGCCAAATATTGTTCCAACAGCTAATACTGCTACCACCTAACTAAGAATTTCTCCATAAATTTGGATGTTTCAGATCCTGATGGGTTGTCCAGACTCATCTCTGGATAAAAAAGTCTACTAATAATTAGTTCCAGAACGTGAGTCAGCAGGTTAACTTACAACAACTGCATTGGTAAGCCTGGTGAGTAGATAAAGTATTAACCCTTAGTCAAATAAATGTTTCTTAGTGAAATTGAGTGTCAATGGAGTGCAAAAAGAACAAGTCTCGATCTGCTTTTTGCTTCCAACAGAAATTGGGTTACTACAATTACAAAAGTGTTTCAGAGATTTGCTGTCACTGATGGAAAATTAGATAATAAGAATTAGAAAGATACTCAGCTTGCATTTCAGAGCCTGCAATACTGAAAAGAAAGCACTACTACATTAGTATATATCAATGTATGTATTAGCTAATAAGTATATATAAATGAATAGAACTAATTGCCTCTCAATCATGAGTCCAACCCCAACCCAAATGAATGCTGACAGAAAGTTAGCTGCTCATTAGGTGATACAACACATGTAATCAAACACCCCAGATCACTCTGCAAAGGACAAGTTTTCACACCACATTGAACTCAGTGCTGTATATCAGTACTGTGATAAGCAGAAGGGCCCATCAAATCGTGCACTTGGCAAGAGTGGAAAGATAGCTCGACTGCCTGTGTAGAAGAATAACTGCTCCCTCTGGGTCATCTACAAAGTTCTTGCTGAGGCTGGGATTTACATGATGGGAAAGGAAATAGGACCTATTTCAACCTTTCATTGTTTTGCAAATGGAAATATTGCTCCAGGCTTTCCTAGAAACCTTTGGTATCCATAAAAATATGTTTTTAAAGAGCAGAAGATGCTAAAGTCTCCAAGGTGCAGATAGAGTGTCAAAATGTTCCCATATATCTGTGAGGTGAGATTCCTACAGAGACACAGAGTCAGCAAGTACAGCTCCCTGGCTGCTTGATCCCAGATCATCTATTTTGGGTTTACTAGCAAAAGCATGGTGTGGGTTTGTTTGCTTTTTTGTTCGTTTTCTTTGTTTTAGGGAGACCAGCTTTGCATTCCCATAAAAAATAAATAAAAACACTTTTTGAAGATCTTGTCCATCCCTTCCATTGTGCATCCCATGATCATTTTCACAGGAGAGGTGATTTGATGCCAAGAAGACAAAATATCCAATTAGCTCTTCTGCTGGCAGGCTTAAAACAAAGAGGCCAGCAGCTGACCAAACTCTGCATCTCTCCCTGCTCAGGGCAGAGGAGCAGCACAGAGAGCAGAGCAGCTCTCGATTAAAGAGATGCCTCTTCTCCCTGGAGCTCTCAGGCCAGAATCGCTCCAGGCAGTCACATCCCACCAGCTGTTATTGGAGTTCTTCACCCATTGTGCATTTTCTTGCCCTCTTAGCAATTTGTCCAAAGGAACTACATAGCGGACAGACTATATTGGGGTTATTCTCCCAGTCATGACAGACAGAAATAAATAAATGAATGAATAATAATATATATATATATATGATCTTTTGACAGTGTGATGGAGATTATCCACTAACTGCCTTTCCCAAAATCTTTCTTCAAGGCTGTGTACAGGAAAATGATTAATGGTGTGCTACTTAGCACCATCTTGTGTTGACTTGTCCACTGCAAAGGAATGCAGCCAAAGGAGAGAAGCACATTCAGTCTTAACAAATAAATGTATAAGATACTGGGTAAAACACTTTGGCATTTGGTTTGGGTTTGTTAGTTATCTCACAACAGCAATTTCAGAACATAATGTTTCAGGGCAGAGATTGCCAGAATATGCCATTCATTTCTACAATAGGATTAAAAATGAAAACAAACAAAAAAGCTGTATAGGCAAGAGTACATTTAAGTGTGTTTTGATTAGGAATAAGAGGAATAATAAAAAGTGTTGTAATCAATGGTTACATATTGACAAAGTAAATAGTTTATTATATTTGCAATACTACAGTCTTGCAAAGTTCTCTCCAGCCTAAGCCTTTACAGGAAGTAATTAGTGAAATAAGAAATATTAAAATATTAGCCATGTGAAGCATCTGAATTTACTTATATTTGCAGCTTTTGAAAAAAAAATATTTTTTGAATAAAAAAAATATTTTTGAAGTCTGGCCACTGCAGGGCTCATTCATTGGGTCTGCAGCTGATCTCATTGTGGACATGGGATTATATATACGTCTCAGCTCTGCCAAGTGTTCACTGTGATGCTCACAGCCCTCCTCACAGCCATAGCTCACAGCCATGCCTCTCTCTGTTCATGCTCAGAACACCTCTTTGAAATAAGAAACTGTTGCCCCCTCTCCTTAACCCAAAGATGGTCCTTTGCTTTATCATAGAATCATAGAATCATACAATCATTAAGGTCGGACAAGACCTCCAAGGTCATCTGGTCCAACCATCCCCCTACCACCAATGTCACCCACTAAAACATGTCCCTAAGCACCACGTCCAACCTTTCCTTGAACACCCCCAGGGACGGTGACTCCACCACCTCCCTGGGCAACCTGTCCCAGTGCCTGACTGCTCTTTCTGAGAAGAAATGTCTCCTCATTTCCAACCTGAACCTCCCCTGGCACAACTTGAGGCCATTCCCTCTAGTCCTATCTCTAGTCACCTGTGAGAAGAGGCCGACCCCCAGCTCCCCACACCTTCCTTTCAGATAGTTGCAGAGAGCAATGAGGTCTCCCCTGAGCTTCCTCTTCTCCAGACTAAACAACCCCAGTGCCCTCAGCCGCTCCTCATAGGACTTGTGTCCCAGGCCCTTCACCAGCTTAGTAGCCCTCCTCTGGACATGCTCCAGGGCCTCGATGTCCTTCTTGTAGTGAGGGGCCCAAAACTGAACACAGTACTCAAGGTGCGGCCTCACCAGAGCTGAGTACAGGGGGGCGATCACCTCCCTGCTCCTGCTGGCTGCACTATTTCTGACATAAGCCAGGATGCCACTGGCCTTCTTGGCCACCTGGGCACACTGCCAGCTCATGTTCAGGCAAGCATCACTCAGCACCCCCAGATCCTTTTCCTCTGCACAGCTTTTGAGCCACTCTGCCCCAAACCTGTAGTGCTGCATGGGGTTGTTGTGACCAAAGTGGAGGACCCGGCACTAGCCATGTTGAACCTTGTCCCGTTGGCCTTTGCCCATCAATCCATCCTGTCAAGATCCGTCTGCAGGGCCTTCCTACCCTCCGGCAGATCAACACTTCCCACCAACTTGGTGTCATCTGCATACTTACTGAGAGTGCACTCAATTCCCTCATCCAAATCATCCATAAAGATATTAAAGAGGATGGGCTCCAATGCTGACCCCTGGAGAACACCACTCTTGACAGGTCGCCAGCTGGATTGCACCCCATTCTCTGGGCCTGGCTGCCCAGCCAGTAATCCCTTGCCCAAAGTCATGTAGCACAGGGATGTAGTGCTATTACTCTCACCATCAGGTGGCATGACCACCACGTGATATGAATCCACATTGCTGTGCTTGGACCCAAACCTGGGGTTAGGTTTCCTCTCAGACCCAATTGTTTACGCTGTGTTTAGATATGCTCAGCTCAGTGTGAAACCTGACAAAACCATGGTAACTTTTTCCATTTGCTTTCCATGTTTCTTGATTAGGTGCTGTGAGAACAGGTGAGATTTCATAAATAAAATGTAGCAGCCTGCCAAAAGCCCTTTCCCCATTAAAAAAAAAAAAAAAAAAAAGCCATTCCAATGGCTTCTAAGACACCTCAGAGGTTTGGATTTTTTTAGTACTTTTAATTTTAACATGCAATCTTTTCAAAGCCTCTGGGTAGTTGTGAACTGAAGCAAAAGTAAACACTTTCACCCCATTTTATATTATCCTGAAGCACCTCAAGGAGGCCCTCTGCAGCCTGGCTGCAGCACCCTCTGCTCCCCATTCCAGCTGCACAGAGCAGAGAAGGAAGGCTTTGTCCCATAAACTGTGGTTCAGTCCACAAACAAGTGTCTATACTACAAGTAGGTTAAACAAATGCTGACAGGGAGCTTGCAGCTTCCCCAGATCCAAGCCTCCCCTGGCTGCCTGGGAGAGGCAGGGAGGGATTTCACACCCCCGTCACTCCAGGGACTGGCAGAGATTTGTGCAGGGAGGGAAAGCGTAAGTGAATTTTCCCCTGAGAGAAGCTGTGTTTTCCCCATGCAGATGTAAAGTGAGTGCTGCAATGAAAACTGCTACAGACTGTGTGCGACTTTTGATCCCTGCCTGTCTCCCAGGAAAGAAAATCATTTTTTGTGTTATGAAAAACAGTTGGCGCACACCACAGATATCCTCATGAAAAATTACAGTGTGTCTGCAAAGAAGAGCAAGTAAAAAGAAAAAAAAAATCACCTTCACCACCGGCAAAACAAAGACAACCAAATTCAGTAACATATGCATGGGTGCCCCTCAAACCTGCATGGAAGCAGAACATCAGCTCAGTCGGACAGCAGTGGCCATATAAAGAGATGAGGCGAATGACACTTTACCTGTTACACTGCTGTGAGTCTGTGACTGTGACAAAATCTACATGTGAAATTGTAACAATAATTCTGCAGTATTGTTCAGTGTGCATTTTAAAGAGAAAACTGCCATTTCAGCTTCACTATACTCAACCATCCAGACTGGCTTGGAAAGATAAACAGGTTCACTATTGATTAAATTCAGCTCTAATTACAGATCACTGATAAAGATAGTAACACAGGTCTATCACTTATTATCACACCTTATCTGTCTTCAGTTAAACAGTATGATTTATCTAGAAGATTTTGTACCTGATAAATATCAAAGGGAAGCAATGATACAGCAAGTGAGCTGTTTGAGAATAGCTAATTCTAAAGAATAATAAATAATAAACAGCTAATTCTAAAGAATTTCAGATACCACCACAACAACAATGAAAAGGTTTTGTGATAAAAAAAAAAATCAGAGGAAATATTTCCCTTTGTGTTTCTACAAATTAATCCTTGTCTAGCCTGTGAAAAATGATATCCAAGCAAAATAGAAGCAAACAGAAAAAGGAAATATCGATTAGTTTAAAATTTGTTTAAATCAATACCTCACTATTATTTAGCAGGCCGCAGAAAGCGTTCAATGTGTCATTATGAGGAAATAACTGAAGCTGAAACATGAGAAGCTTCTTAAATGAATTAGAACTTGAAATAATTGTACAAATCTACTAGTTCTAACCTACATAAACCCCATTAAAGACAGGGTTTTGAACAGTTTCTTTTAAAGACCTCTGTTACTCTTGGGTGCAATTTGCAATGCACAAATTCGTTGGCTATCTTACACATTCAGTTCACTTAATGTTCAGTGGCTTTCTCTGGGAAATGAGTCAGACCTCCTAAAATTATCACCCAATTACACTGGAATATCAGCAGAAAGTTGCAACAACCCCTGAAAACCTCTCGAGGGAGATGTCGCTCCCTTGTTCTGTCTTCACATAAATTGATACCTACCTCCACTTTGGATCCTGCCTACCTACTTTTCACCTGGAGCACTAAGGTAGCCACATCTCCCACCTTCTTCAGAGTAAGTTACTGGAAAGAACATTGCAATGAACTGGCTTTCTTCAGTCAGAAGAGGCTCAAACCCATACCTTTTACTAGACTGTCCTGGACTTCAGGACTGCAGGTCACTCAGGAGACGTGATCTGCTCCAGCCCTGTTAGCTTGCAGCGTGGTCAGGCATGCAAGAGTCATCAAGCCAGAAGGAGAGCAGATAAGGGAGCATGTGATTATAGAAAATACTTCCATAGGCCTGCAACAGAACCTTTGGGTTAGGTTGCTCTCCTTCATTTATCTTTTAAATCACAGGTTACCCGCTTACACTGGTGAACAACTTTCTCATGATAACATCTCTCTCTTGGAAAGCATCAAGTACCATTGTTGAAACAGAGGTTTGAAAATTCTTAGCAGGAAAAAGTGATTTTCTACATGGATGCTTAAATAAAGAGGCACGTACTTTTAAAGGAGTGATACCCAGCAGATTTACCTTCCCATAATTTTCCCATAGCCCACCCTGACCTACTCACCAGTGCTGCTCACATAGACATCAATGAGTATGATACTTTAATAAAACAGCTACAATTTCCTGAAATTTAAGGACACGTGAAAATTTTCTCTGGTACTCCAGTAAACTAAGGTACACTGGACCTATTCATCTGGTTTGCAGAAGGCCAGGTTGGATGGGGCTTTGAGCAACCTGGGCTAGTGGGAGGTGTACCTGCCCATGGCAGGGGGTTGGAACTAGATGATCGTTAAGGTCTTTTCTAACCCAAACCATTCTATGATCCTATGATTCTATGATCTTAGAAAAGTTCCATCTAGCAGTGTATTCTGCAATGGCCCTGTGATTTAAATCAGCATAATTGAATAGAGAGTGAGCTGACATCCTCATTCCAGGAGTCCAAGGATCTGAAAAACTTTCATTTTGTTGCTCCTGCATTTTCTGCATGTACTACACCCTTAGAAATCTGTGCCAGAACACTACAAGGTGCAAGGCCAAGTACATCTGATCTGGAAAAGTTAATTAAAATGCAGGCTCTTTGTGCCAGCAATTACCCTTCTTGTGTGAAAGCATGATGACTAATGTAATGGGAGCGAGATCCTGACATAGGTCCTTAGGCAATTAAGAAAAAATAGTGAAAAAAATGTTATCAGGGAATAGTCATTATTAAATAGCTTCCTCTGTTCTTTCCCTTTAGCTCAAATTCCTCTTAAGTTTCCCAAAAGACAAACTGAAGTCTCTCTAGTGTGAAGTGCATTTTGTTCCATCATCAGGCTTCAGCTCATTTTTGAAAGACAAGGTTTATTGCAGTGGTTTGCTTTGGTGTGATAAGCTGAACTGAAACAAAAGATGGTTGTCTCTTTCAGACAGACTTTGTTTGTAAAGAAATTGAGTTGTATCATCTGAAGCTTGAATATGACCTGGAAGTGGTGGGTTGGGGTGTATGGGGGAGGAATAGTTTATTTGTGTATATTTGTTTCTGAACAGCAAAACTTACATACACATGAACATGCTTTCCTTTTTTTCTATAAAGGGTCAGAACTGTAGTTTTCTTACCAAATTCAGCAATTATATATTACACAATAAATTATCATAGTTCATTTCATGTCCACAAATCCTGTTCAAAGCTACCAGCACACAGCAGTGGCAAGACTGCTCAGGTCACCAGCACAGCCATGAAAACTCCCATATCTGTGTATGTTCCTTTACTAATATATTCTGAGGCAGCTGGAAGAGGGTTATTGATTCAGCATCCCTACTGCTCCACCTGGGCAGATTTCAAGCTGTCTTCCCCTAGCCAAAAAAATAGTATTTTTTGTTAGATCATGTCTAGACATAGTCTAGATCATACCCAGTCTCCACAGGCAGGTATGCATCCCAGTTCTCAAGCCCAGATGTCCACATCCAAGCCTCTCATCCAGGTGGGTGTGTCCCTACCTACACCCCTCATTCTCCCACATGCCCTTTTTTTCTTGCAGGGGAAACCCAAGTTCCTGCCCTGGACAGATGCCTTGCAGCCTCCACCACCTGCTGAAAATGCATGACTGAAAAGTCAGGGCTCTGGGGAGAGCTGATATGGTCAAAGTCAAGGCTAACAAACTGGCTTCACGAGAAGTATGAAAAAAAATACTGATTTAGTGGCCTGGACACTGGTATCTACTGTCAATTTCAATTACTTACAGTATTGAAGAAAAAGGGCTGGCATATATGACAAGAGGCTATGAATGACCCAAGGTCTCTGACACTGTACTACACACCTAAACTAAGGCACTCAGAGTCATATCATAAGTAGAGAAAGATGAAATGACACCTTTTTTTTTTTTTCTTTTGACAGCGAGTGCAGAAGGCATGGTGGAAAACAGAGTCTTATCTCCACTAGTTTGTGTTGACTTTCGCTGCATATTCTTGGCTCCTACAACAAACGCCCCAAACTCATCAATAAAATTCTCCCATAGTTCACCATCACTTCCAAGGAAATTACATGACCCAAGTTGCAGACATAAACAAGTTCTGTGTAAAATGTTTACTGCTCTAAATTATCATTGTAAGGGTAATAAAATGAAGCCATATTTGTAAGTTTCACAGTGATATATTTTTATGAGTTTATAGCTGCTGTTTGTATAAATTCAATAGAAAAGCTGTTTGGACTTGTTTCAAATTTCTTTAGCTACAGGGGAAGAACATATATTCCCTATTTCACTTGTTAGAAAGAATGAAAAGCAAATCTTTTATCTGCTTACTAGAAACTACAGCTTCAATGAAACTCATTACCTTTCTCAGTATGATTGTTTGAGTTGTGTAGAGATGGAATCAGGCTGCCTAGACATTGAGGGACAGGGCTGACACCAGCTCTCTGCAGCCCTTTTTAAAAGGTACAAATTAAAAGTGGTTAGACAGATTCAGCTGAAATATTTACCCAAATCACATAGTCACATCAGAATACTTCAGCTGAGAATAGCTTTTGCTGGAGATTGAAGGAAAACAATTTGTGAAATCCTGCCTAGAGCTTCCTAAGTTTCTGGGCGTCATTCTTTCGCTAGTTACTTAGCATCCTGGGGTTTGGTTGCATTTGTGGGGTCCCTGGATCATCCTGGCTCCCTGGTTGCAAGAGTGTCCACTAGCACCCCTCAGACTTGTTAAATGCTGAATAGAAAATGAAAAGAAGAAAAAAAACACACACACACACCCCAAAAAATTGAAATATCAAAATCTTCAGAAAAATTTGATGACCTTATCTGCTTAGCCATAACGCAATGTGTCTTTCATAGGGCCACCCAGACTGAAAGGCATCTGGACTGGACTGATTGAAAGAAGTATTATTATATCCTTAGGACTGGCATCACTGCAAAGTTCCCTTATGGAGTCAGGGAAAAACCCCAAAACACTACCTTTTCATACTCACTGTAAGAGTAACACTTGATTGTTCTGGTCTCATTCAGGTCTTGGTCTGATTCCCATCTGAATGGATTGAATAGATTTCAATGTGGTTTGGGCTGTAACAGTTGGTAGCGCCTTTAGGGTGTGCACTGGCTGTATAAGGAGTTGGTCTTCCTGGGATCTTTGTTGGAGATGTCCCAAAGTTCCTGGAGAAACCATATCTTATAAGCTGGTAATTATTTGTCAGTGACAGAAAAGAAATTTGATTGTAACTTCACCTGGAACACAAGTCCTGTGAGGAGAGGCTGAGGGCACTGGTTTTCTTTAGTGTGGAGAAGAGGAGGCTCAGGGGAGACCTCATTGCTCTCTGCAACTGCCTGAAAGGAAGGAGTGGGGAGCTGGGGGTCGGCCTCTTCTCACAGGTAACTAGTGATAGGACTAGGGGGAATGGCCTCAAGTTGTGCCAGGGGAGGTTCAGGTTGGAAATGAGGAGACATTTCTTCTCAGAAAGAGCAGTCAGGCACTGGGACGGGTTGCCCAGGGAGGTGGTGGAGTCACCGTCCCTGGGGGTGTTCAAGGGAAGGTTGGACGTGGTGCTTAGGGACATGGTTTAGTGGGTGACACTGGTGGTAGGGGGATGGTTGGACCAGATGATCTTGGAGGTCTCTTCCAACCTTAATGATTCTGCGATTCTATATGTGCAACATATAGATTCTATATGTGCAACACATACACCTTTTTCTTTTCCATTTACTAAGTCCATAAATATTTCCTGATACCTCAGTGTTTCTGCAGACCAGCACAGTTACTGCACACCAGTTTTTATGCCCAGCTATACACACACGAAGTGCAAAACCAGCATCATATGCCCTCACTTCAAGTCAAAATGGCTGTATCAATACCCAGCTAAACTGCAATGTGTATAAAGCACAGAATCTATGATGAGTAAGATCCAGGTTTTTTCCTCTAATCTGCAACAAGACAGAGATAGTTGTTTTATTAGGGCTGAATTTAAAAATCAGCCCCACATGTTTTCTGCTACTCCACTGATGTAAAGAGTCCACAAAGTTGTCTTAGCTCTCAATTAGCAGCACTAGATCAGGTCAGACCAGATTAAATTTTATTAGTCAGAGCATGGTGGGTTCTGGGACAGAGCATACAGTGAGGTTACAGCCGTTTAACATCAGGTTTCTTTTGCCTAGGCCAAACATCTACTCATATTCTCTCACATTCACTTCAGTCCTTGCTGCTAATGATTTATGTTTTGGGAGTAATGCCCTAGCAAATTTATACAGTTTTTAACATAAATTTGAAATGATAGAATCCTAATCAGAGGTTATACTGCAGATATTTAGGGCAGGATGCTGTTTATTTTATTTAACACTATCTCAGTATTTTCCAACATAACACAGGAGTTTGAGAGCTTATAAGATATATACTGTTGGCTTTATGTTATTAATGACAATTTTTTATTAGAAATGTTTTCTACCTGAAATACATATATAGAAATAAACAGCAGAAATCTTCAGGGAAAACCAATGTTTCAAATGAGATGTAACTTCAATGAGATATAACTTCATCTCATCAACACACAACCCTGAAATTTTTACTGACTACTTAGAGAAAATTAAAGGCAGAGAATAAACAATATCAACGGAATGTGACCTGAGTATCAACAGAAACCAAAAACCTAAACCTAAAACCAAATACCTCATGGCAAGAATGCTTGGTATTAGATGTAATTCAAAACAGGTCCATCAGCCTCAGCAGGTTCATAACCAAGTATTTGGAGCCCACATAGTCTATGTTGTTTAACTAGCTCTATCCAAGGGGAGAAGCTGTGGTATGAATGCCCATATCTCGTAACCCCATATCAGGCCACACACATCATGCAAATACAGTTCGTATTTGCTTCTCCCAGCTGTGTAAAACATCATGGCTGTAGGCACAGGTTGAAGCTGGAGACAAGTAGACATTTTCCATCTGCTGCACAAAGCTATTCATTCTTCCTAGTGTAGCAGAAGCAAGAGAGACACTATGATGGCACACAGCTGTTAAGAGATTGTGAATAGCCAACACAGCAGCATAAAAATTAGAGGAAGTTAAAACAGGGACAAATGACATCTTACACCTGTGGTAGACCCACGTCTGTTTCCAGCATTTTTAATTAATTGGAGATTGGTCCACAGTTTTGAGGTGAGATCTTCATCACAGGAATGTGTGTGACAAAAGTCATTGTAAAGATCACAGGACTTTATTTGAGAGGTAGCAATGAAGAAGAGAAGATACTGAGATACTGACATAGTGTTCCAGCATAAATTCTTTCTATTGTAAAGAATCTAGGAGACAGTAGGATATAAACTAAGGATATAAACTATCAAATAAGCTCCAGCTGACAATTTTCTTTTCTAAATATGTGGCCATCCTCTTTGAAAGTCTACTGTAAAATAGCATCACAAAGTCCATGCTTACTGGACCAAGTACATTGAACATGTACTGAACGTGTATATAAGTTTGGAGGATACTGGGGGTGTTTGTTTTTACTTTGGTTGGTTGGTTGTTTTTTGCTGTTTTGTTTCATTTTGTTTTCCCTATCACAAATGCAAACTGTGCAGCTGCTAGCCTGGCTGGATTAATTCAGGTTCGTGTGGCTCAGCAAGAAGTTACGAGGCCAGAAGGAACTTAAAAATTCCATAGCTAGATCACGAGTCTCTGCAGACTCCATTTCTCCCTCCAAGGGATATCAGGGCTTTACTGCTAGAGAGATTCAAGTGTAAGGAATGTGTATCCTCAGGGTAAGCTGATATGATACAGATTTATGTTTTTTTGTTTTGTTTTGTTTGTTTAGGTTTTTTGTTTGTTTTGGTTTTTTGCATGTTCCAGTATTGGACTACATACATATATCCTCAGGTCACTTTCATTGTCTATCTGGCCTGATAACATTAAGACCATTCCATCTACAAACAAAATTAGAAGAGTAAAATAGTTTTGTATTTATTTCATGGTACAGAAATTTGAGATATATATACTTGTGAACAAGATTATAAGAATGTAAAGACAACTCATGAGTAATCATAAGTAAAACTTAAATGACATACAGAACAACTACATATGCATTTTGGGTCTACAGTGGACTTCCAAATCTCTCCACTTATTCTTGCTTAAAAGGGAAAAAAAAAAAAAGTTACCCCTTTTTCTCTGATTGAATGCAATGTAATAACTTATTTTGGCATAAACTATGATATCTGTCCTCTTTTATACTTGTTCTCCTGTGTGATTACTACAGTACAATCTGAGTTATATTCATTCGGACAGAAAGGGGCCAGGCACTGTTTTGTATTTTTCTCATCAGTTCTCCAGGAGCAGCAAAGAGCAGAGCCAGAAACAGGACAGCTTTGTCCTGTTGGAATTCAGGTTTCACTTGGTTTGACGTTTGAATGTTCTGAGGGGGTTGTTTATTTTCATATTGCATTATGTTATTCTTTAAAATACATAGTGACATGTATTTATCTTAGAAAAAGATGGTTTAAAAGAACAAAATATGCTGAGATTTGTAATGATCCTTAGTTCCCCAATGACTTCTTTCCAAATCCTCAGACTTTGCCAGGAAAAGTTCGTGAGTGTTGCATTGTGCAGAGAAGCAAATCATCAACCTAGAGATTTAGGACATCTTTTAGCTATCCTTGGCCTGAGTCACCAAGTATCTTGGTGAACTATTGAAACTGATGAAAAATGCCACAGGAAGCCAGTTTGTCTGAAGGACAAGTTTGATGTTGGCACCTATATAACTGAGAAGACATGCAGTAGTCAACTCTATTTTATTTCATACATCCTAAGAGCTAAAAAGACATGTTCAGCTAAGTTACACTGCTGTAGTGAATAAAAAATACAATGAAGTCATGATTAACTGCATTAACATTCAACTGTTTTAACATTATTACACTATGTAACAAATATGTCTGATGCAGAGAGATTTTTTTTCCCCAGCATATCTTTCCAGCTGCTAATAGACAATGGCTTAGGGTCTACTGAGCCAAAAGTCACATCTAGATTATGAAGTTTACTTGCCATCTGCCAATTTATCCTCCACAAACTACTTGAATTATTTTTTGACTACTTCTAACTTACCCTTCCATAGCCTCAAGCATTTCATGATTTACTTGTTCATTATATAAAAAGTTATTTCCTTTTGTTTATTTTGAAGCTACCATTTATCAAAAAAAATCATAACAAAATCAATTGTGAGAAATTATTAATAATCACTCTTTACTCACCTTCTCTTTAACATTCAGTCTATGGGTTGCTATCAAATGCCCCCCAGTTACACCTTTTTCAACATTAAGAGTTCTAGTCTTTTATCTTTGCAGAGATGCAATTTTGTATCTTTAACCTTCATTATTCTCCATATTTTTTCGTGTTATAGTTGATAGGATCACCTACCTTAACATGGCAGAAGAAGGCAAGGCTATTTTTAAACTACAGACTGAATTGACCGACTGAGGCTAATTATCTTCAGACAAATAAAAACATAGAGACACTGTGCATTTTCCAGTGGTCTTGGCCTTCCATTCATCCCTGACCTATTCCTGCTCAGCTTCAGCCTCCTGAGTACACCAACGTGCTTTGCAGCCTCTTCCCTCCTCCAAGGCTTCGGCTACTGGTGCTCATGACCAGCTCTAGCACAGTGCGGGTATAACCTTGGGTCAAGCTGCTGGGAAAAATCCATGTGAGAAAGTTGACCCACGGACTTGCCTTCCCAGCTTGGCTTCAGACCAAGTGCATCACCATGGACTTGTCTGGCAGTCAGGAACTTTGGCTGCCCTGGTTACCATTTGCATACCTGCTCTGCTCCGTTTGGGTACCATGGGATGAGGCTCTTGCCCTTCACTCCAGGCTCTGTCTGCTGCTCATTGTTAGGAAAATTTATCAGTCAATTCCACAAAGAAGGAATCAATTTCATGAGCCAAACTGTCAATGGGCTAAAATGGAAGCACATATTACATGGATATGTAAACGGCACTCAGACAGCTACCCTATAAACCTGTTAAAGAGCAAAGGATGTTATAAATGTTGTCAGACAGCTAGAAATGATACAACTAAGAGAGGTTTCCATAGTGTTTTTAGATGTTTCACAGTCCTGTCACTTTTTAATCTTTTGGCAGGGGAACATTACTAGCTGAAAGAGCTTTTGAAGGAGTCTTTATACACAGTTCAAGGAAAACCTCTTGCTGGAGTGGCTAAATCAGTAGAAATTCAAGACCTTTCTTCTTGATACAGGACTTTATCTGAGAAGTTCCAAGACAGTATACAAATCTACTGTGAGAGAAGGAGAATTGCCTTTCTTTTCTAATAACACATCTGTAATCCAGGTGGAATACAGCAGAGGCAAAACAAGACCTAAATGTTCGAAGTCTTCTCTCAACAATCAGTCTAAAGAGATACAGCTTATCACATTTTATCAGAATGGAAAAAAAAAAAAAAAAAGAGAAAAAAGAGAAAAAAAAAAAAAAGGACTGCTTTCAGATTGAAACATATCATCATCTCAGTGCCTAAAGCTCCACACTCCACAGTACGCCACGAAAAGCTGGGAGGGTATATTGGGTTTATGTGGCAAAGTTTTGGTAGCAAGGGGCTGCAAGGGGTGGCCTCTGTGAGAAGAATCCAGAAGCTGCCCCAGGTCAGATCAGAGCCAGTTTCATCCAGCTCCAAAGTGACCCACTGCTGCCAAGAGCTGAGCCAATAAGCAATATTGTTTGCACCTCTGGGAGAGCAGATTGAAGAAAGGGGGAAAAAATGGTGTGCAACAGCAGATGGGAGAGCGAGGAGTGAGAGCCTGCAGCTCCCAAGGTCAGTGCAGCAGGAGGGCAGGAGGCACTCCAGGCAGGCAGCAGCAGTTCCCCTGCGGCCTGTGGAGAGGCCCCTGGTGCAGCAGGCTGTCCCCCTGCAGCCCATGGGTCCCACACGGAGCAGATCTCCACGCTGCAGCCCGTGGAGGAGCCCCCGGTGGAGCAGGTGGATGTGGCCTGGAGGAGGCTGCGGCCCATGGAGAGCCCCCGCAGGAGCAGGCCCCGGGCCGGAGCTGCAGCCCGTGGAGAGGAGCCCACGCAGGAGCAGGGGGTCTGGGGGGAGCTGCCGCCCGTGGGGGACCCGTGCTGGAGCAGTTTGCTCCTGGGGGATGGACCCCGTGGTACGGAGCCGTGTGGGAGCAGGTCTTGAAGAGCTGCTGCCTGTGGGCAGCCCCCGCAGGCTCAGTTCGGGAAGGACGGCATCCCATGGGAGGGACCCCACGGGGAGCAGGGGCAGAGAGGGACCGTGAAGGAGCGGTGGAGATGAACCGTCAGGGACTGACCGCAGCCCCCATTCCCTGTTCCCCTGCGCTGCCTGGGGGAAGGACATAGAAGGTGGCTGGGGGGGAAGGTGTCTTTAGTTTGTTTTTAGTTTCTCACTGCTCTAGCTTGTTTGTAGTAGGTAATAAATTACTCTCCCTATACTGAGTCTGTTTTGCCCATGATGAGTGATCTCCCACTCCTTATCTCAACCCTTGAGCTCTTTCCATCATATTTTTCCCCTTTCTCTTTGAGGAGGGAGAGTGAGAGAGTGGTTGTGGTGCATCTAGGGTGCCCAGTTGAGTAAAACCACCACAGGGGGGAATCTTTCTGCCTTTTTTAACAGAAAATTACCATTATTATTCTTAGTAGCACAGAAGCTGAAAAAGAGCGGGGGGCAGGGGGGTGGCAGATGAAAATATTCCCATTTCCATTAGCTTGGATGTCTAGACGGAAAATGAGATAAGCTATCGGCAGCACATTAACTTAACACATGGCCTTTAAAGATTCATATGCAAGTAATGAACTTGTTTTATATTGGTCCCTGGCACCACTTACTGTCATTCTAAGCCAATGGCTGTAGATAGATGTCAGATTTACAAATATGTTTGGCATTTTTATTTTACTTTTATTGCTTCTCTGCTTTTTACCCTTTGTTGGTTTTTTTTTCTTCCAGAATTATTTGTGAAAAGAACTGAAAATAAGAACTTTCTCCACAAATTCCTGCCTTAATTCTGAACCAGCTATAATTTAAGAAGCTATACCAACTATACATTTCAGGTTAGACTTAGTAGAGAATGTATAGCTCCTGGAGATCTGAAATAAAATAAAGCTTGCCTAAATCTGGCTTTAGAGTTTTTCTGTTAGAAATCTGGCCATTGGAGAGAATTTATGTTTTGTAACTTCCCTGGATCCAGAAGAGAGAAACTAGGGAGAAATTACCCAGAAAGAATTTTATGTGTAAATGAGACAGACTATGCTGTGATGGAAATAGTTGTCATACTGATATGGGGTGAGTAGAGCAGTACAGGCTCTTCCAATCACATGAACACACACAATGTATATGACTGTATGAGCAAATAGAGGGGTAGCTCCTTCATAATAAAGCTAGAGCTTTACATAGAAGTACACAGAATATTATCAGGACAAAGGAGACAAATTCATATTCCTGAAGTGTCGGACAGGACGTCAAAGTTTCTGCTTCTGAACTTCTCTGACCTCAATACAAAATACTTAAATCTATACATAGGGTTATCTATATCTATAATCTATACATATGTTCCTTCATTTTCAAAGAAGCTTAAAATTGGCTACATGTTTAAAGGCTGATTGAAATTTCAGCACTGACACTGGTTCTTCATTTCCCCTTATTTCAATTACACAATAATTGTTAAAAACTTACATACCTAAATGGGTTAGTAAAATCAAAATGTTTACTTTAAGTTAAAGGATATTAAGTTTTACTATTGA
Organism: Anser cygnoides; assembly: GCF_040182565.1. NCBI lineage: Eukaryota > Metazoa > Chordata > Aves > Anseriformes > Anatidae > Anser > Anser cygnoides. The sequence continues at coordinate 186,375,795 of NC_089873.1, forward strand.
CAGTCTCTCAGTATTTTTTCTAAGGCTTTATAGTTGACTATCTTAGTAGTGTTTTAAATGCCTTAAGAAAAGTGGTATTCGTGATGCCTTAATAAAAGGTTAACATTGGATTCACTGCTATTGCTTGGCTAGGCCCCAAAGTAGTTTATGTAATACAAAAGGAGACAGCGAATAACTTTATAATTAGGTACCAAACTTCTTAGTCAGAACTTCGTGTTTTATTGGAAAATGTGGTTTTCTGTTCATAAGAAGTGGCATTTGGATTGATTCTGACATTTAACTTACAACGACCAATTCTTGTATAAATAGTTCACTTCCACTCTCCTTCCCTACCTCACCGTCTTCCTTAGTGCCTGAATCAGTCCTGCAGACAAACTGATTTCTTACCACCGCAAGTAAGCAAAGTTTTTTAGCTGTAAAAAAAGAATAATTGAAATGATGGAGACTGATTTTGTTTCTTTTTTTCCCCTACAGTTTACCTAGGCAGATAAATATTTTAAGAATGCAGACATATGCTTTCACTGGCTAGAATTATTTTCAAGGTCATACAATGCAAAAGAAATCATTTAAGAAAAAATAATACATAAGGGTGAGTCACATTACTTTAGGAAGGTCTAGAAAGTCATCAAGGCTCACTATTCCCCACTGGTAAATATTTTGTAGTATACTTCACATTTGTCTGTCACAGTAAAGTCAAAATATTACATCTGTGAGACACAATCATTTCTTAGTTACAACTTATATAACCTGGAATTAGTCCGAATTTGAGAAGAATTACTTTTTGCAAATGTCCCTTAAATTTATATGAAACCAGTATTTTCCTCTCTGTTTAGAGAATAAACATAAATCCTTCAAACACAGACTAATAGACTGTAAGGAAAAAAAACACATCACAACATATATACAGCTTTTGCTTACATGATGAAAACAAACTGGAAAAGGAATCATATAAATTAAAACTCCTGTTCATATCAATACCTCTACCCAGTATAAAGCTCCTGCTGTATTATACACATAGATACAGCTATATTCTCTGCTCCTGTAGCATCATTTTTGCCACAAAAGTAGATTAGCAACTCCCAGGGGGTCTTCTGGGGACCAAAACATGTGTGACATTGCGTACAATGGGTCATATCTAAAGCCACATCATTCCACACTGTTGGTTAACACAAACAACTGGAAAGTGAGTATTTGGAAGACATCCTGTCTTTAGGGTACAAACCCAGCTCAGATTGTGATGGGGAAAGTACTCACATGTGAGTCAGCTCCACAAAGCAGGGACACTCCCAAGTCCTGCACTTTTGCTTATTCTGAAAATAGGCTAATGGAATCTCTTAACAATAACCCAGTTACATAGTGCCTTTTTGTAATCGTGTACAGATGTTCACTAGCTTGTTATTATTTGTATTATCATAGTGACTGGAAGTCCCAGGCAACATGAAGGGCCTCTTATGGTAGATGATACATTAAAGTACATTATGAGAGAAAAACCCTGCTCTGAATGCTGAATTAGGATCTAAGTGCTCTGATTCCTCGATGGAGACATCACAAAAGAGGACTGTTGGTGAAACTTCCACCTTGTCTTCAGCAGAGGGGAAAATAAACAGTGCTAAGCCACTTACAAATCACCCTGTGAACTGCTCCAGTAAATGCTGTGACACTTAAGACAGACCAAAACTAGTGAGGCTTTACTTTAAAACATGACTCTGCAAATTTTAACACTCCAGCAACTGAAAAATAACAAGTTTAGCTGTCCTTGCTTCAGAGGAGGTGAAAGGAGAGGGAGGGCAACCTCATTAGACATTTTGCTTTCTGATCCTTCCCTTATTAATTGAGGCTCAAAGTAGAACAGCCTGACAAACAAGGGAAGGAAGGTGGTTTTCCTGCCAACTCACAGCTGGACAGTGTCAGTGGTTAGAGGCAGCGTTTTGAACACAGGTTTTTAGACTGACAGCATCACAGGGAGGGTCCTCCTAAAGCATATGGCAACCTTATAAATCAGTTGATAGTAATATAAGTTCAGCTCATTTAGAATTATAAGTAATATAGGGAAGAGACGTACATTGTTTCAAACTAGAGTACACCATAACTACACTTTTCAGGTTGTTATATTGTATTTTCCTCAGAAAACTACACCAAAAACAAACAAGCAAACAAACAAATAAACAAACAAAAACAGCAAACTAAACAAGAGCAATATGTGAAAACTTGACAGAGTGAAGTAGTTTGCTTCAGAAAAAAAAAATCACTGTGGTTACAACAGTTTAAAATAAATATTTGATAAATATTTTTCTTGTTGATTTTCAACAAGCGGAATTGCAAAGTCCTGCACCTGGGGAGGTGCTGGAGGTTCCCCAGCTGGAAAGCAGCTCTGCAGAAAAGGAGTTCTGGTGGACACCAAGTTAAACATGAGTCAGCAACATGCCCCTGCCACTAAGAAAGCCATTGGTCTCCTGGGCTGCCTTAGGAGAAGTGTTGCCAGCAGGTACGGAGAGGTGATTCTTCCCCTCTGCTCAGCACTGGTGAGGTTGCACTTGGAGTGCTGGGTCCAGTTCTGGGCCCCCCAGTACAAGGGAGACCTGGACGTACTGGAGAGAGTCTGGCAGAGAGCCACCAAGATGGTCACAGGACTGGAGCACCTCTTCTGTGAGGAAAGGCTGGGAGAGCTGGGACTGCTCAGCCTGGAGAAGAGGAGGCTCAGGGGGATCTCATCCATGTCCCTAAATCCCTGAAGGGAGGGTGCAGAGAGGACGGAGCCAGGCTCTGCTCAGCAGTGCCCAGTGCCAGGACAGGAGGCCATGGGCACAGCCGGGCACCCAGGAGGCTCCCTCTGAGCACCAGGCAGCACTTCTGTGCTGGGCGGGTGACGGAGCCCTGGCACAGGCTGCCCAGAGAGGCTGTGGGGTCTCCTCCTTGGGGATCTCCAGAAGCCGCCTGGACGTGGTCCTGGGCAGCCTGCCCTGGGTGTCCCTGCTTGAGTGGGAGGTTTGGACCAGGTGACTTCCAGAGGTCCAACTTCCAACTTAGCCATTCTGTGATGCTGTGAAAATAACCAACTATATCAACAACATTTATGAGTGCATGTTCATTTCATCTTCTATTATTTCATATCTCATAGGGTAGTTGTAAAGAATGAAGTACTGAAGAAGTTTATCAGACCACACTATCACACCAACCCGCCACGTAGATACTGAAAAACTGATTGTTTCATTTTTGTTGACGGTAAGTATTCAGTACACTAAGACCAGGATTCATCACACTTAGCTTTCTCTCTCTAGGTAACTAAGTAAATTAGTTGTCTGGGCTCCTGCTATAGGCAGTATAATTCATTCCATACATCATTAACTGTGACTAAATGGGTGCTTTCATGCAACAGAAACCTGAACTGCCACCAAAAGCATTTTTTTCTACAATCCCCAACCTCCAGCATCCCTCCATGGAGGCATGAAGTATTCTGGACTCTGCCCCTACTCACTCCAGTGGCTGCTAAGAGACACAGAAGGAGCAATGGGATGAATGAGGCATGAGAGGACACCTCCTTCAGCAGCAGCCCAAAGGCGTGTTAGCTTAAAGCAGGCTTCTGACCGTGACCTCAGTCTACCTCTCTCCACAGACTGTAGAGGAAGTTTAAAACACTAATGCAGACTAGGTTGTGTACTAGACGGAAATTAATCCCTCCTGCTGTAATTAAATGCATTTCATATTAAATCTCACAAATCCAGCTGTGTCCCAGACAGTGGCAAAACCTTGCAGTCTTCAGTGGTTAAACATCAAGTCTTGTATACCTGCACACAGTCCCAGTGATGAAAATATGTGCACAAAAGAAAGGTGGAATTTTACTATTGATACATTGCTTAGGTATCTTGAGGTCAGTTGTTGATATTTTAAATTTACTGGAACTATGGTTCAAAACTCTCATTACTGGGATCTGCCTAGTGCTATATCCAAATAAAAATGAATGTGAATAGTGAATCTTCAGAAAGTACTTGCCTAAGAGTTTCACTTTTGCATAGAAAAGTATAATCATGCATAGTGTAATAATAAGAAAGAATGTGCAAACCATCAAGAATTATACTAAAACATAAACACATTGCATTTATGATAATATGATTCACAACAACTCTCCCAGAAGGAATAAGATCAGATCCCTGTCATTTTAATATGGTCATTTTTCATCAGTTCATTGCTTTAATCACTTCATCATTTACAATCACATTTTCATTAAAAGATTTACATATTTAATTCATTGGACATCTGTCTGTTGCTTTCAGTCAAGCTTGTCTTCAAACCGTCTAAATGTTTCCATATGTCAATGACTTCATTCTAGTAAACATAGAAAAGGGTTGAGGGTGCCAATGAATATTGCTAAGCTTCTTCCATAACAAAATCTCTGTGGCATAAAAAATAAAATACTATAAAAGAATTACTAGGAATCAGTCATAAGAAACAGCTGCAAACTTCCACAGATCAGATTAAATCAATGTAGCTGACACTGGAAGCACTGGGGCTATGACTCAATGGAGAAACAGACTGCTTGTGAATATCCAGACTACTTCTCAGCCTTTGCTTTCAGTGTTACACATAACAGAGCTTATAGCAGTACCCTGCCATTCTACTGCTCAAAGAGGTGACCTACCGACTGCTGCATATCCAAAAATCCTAGAGAAGTGCCAGCTGCGTGGGTACAAATCTATGATACACACACAGTCACCCTAATGCAAGGGACACAGGAAACCAGTAAGTATCTCCAGGTTTCCAAAACTTTCTCTCCAAAGGCCATTCCTGTTCAAAGAGAAGGCAAAAAGAGAGTTTAAAACAATCCTACCAGAATTGTTACCACTTACCTGCCAGAAATATAAACAACTGCATTCACAGAAGTGAAGAAAGCAACAGAAGCTCTGTAATACCTTTTTTAATACTGAAATCACTTATTCTGAACAACAGTTGTCCATGTTCTCAGCCTCTGTCACTATGGACTTTGGTGTCAGCAACTTACTCTGACTTTCTTTATTGAATGTTGATTTTGTAGTAAATATGAGCATCAGAAATAGAGACTAGATGTGGGATCCATCTCACCTAACTTCAGACCTCTATACAGAAACACCATATGATGAAAAATAGATACTTCTGTGGCATGATTTATCTGCTCTGTCTTTGATGAACAATCCAAGACGACTGATCCCTTTTAGGACTGATTTTTTCATACTATTGAGACGAGATGTATCTCATCTCATGTCTTTCACCTACTCAAAAATTTGAACTGAGCAGCCACATGCATTCAACACCCAGTGGGGAAAGAAAAGCATCTCTGAAGGGTGATCCCATCCTGAAACAAACATTTTAGATAGGAGAAGTGGTAGGCAACGGAAGAAAGTCACATCATTTCTTAATTTCATTTCTCCTAAGAGCATAGTAGCCATGAGTGGGAACATCTTTCCATGACTTGGTGTGAAACAGATCAAAAAGTAAATTGCCTCTCTACTTACATCAAATTGAGTAGATCTGTGTCTTAAGGGCTTTATCTAAAGGTAAGAAACACTGACGGTATAGATAAATATGAATACCTAATTAATTTAAACAAGCAATGAAAGAAAATAACCCAACTGTATAGGTTGGAAAGTATGGTTTCTTCTTGGAGAATTTATTTTACTCCATTCAGCCCTAATTCTTGCACAACGCTGTCAAGTAATCCATGGTAACAATGTTCAGAAAGGGATAGCTCCACTGTCCTACAGATCATTGGGATCTTTCTGTCCAAATGACAACCTGCAGACTGATTTCTAATTGCTTCCAGCTACTACACCAACTTGTGCCCTGTCAATGACAAGAAGACTAGTTAACAGCTTTACCTTAATTTTTAAATAAATGTTTTGTTTCATTCAAAAAAGTCTTTGTTGTGATCATCCCTTGGCTGTTTTCCCCAGTTTTTCACATCAAGTTTCTTCATCACACATAGCACGTAGAAATAGAGAAAAATATGGCCTGCAGCCAAAATTATTTCCCACTCAAACATGAAAACACCAGAAGATGAAAAGGCAGCGAGAAAGCCATACAGTGACTCAGCAGGAAACACATGATGCACAGATGAACGTGAGTCAGAGACACGGAGGGTTCACTGACAGCACTGACTCCTACCTGTCTCTCTGGGACAGATACGTCAAAGGGTGGGCTCTGACCCATCCTACTCTCACACTGAAAATATACAACGAAGAATGATGTTTCATTCATAATGCACTCTGCATGGAATGAAAAGTGTAATGTTAGTTGAAGCAGGTACAAACAAATAAAATACTCTGAAAATGAGAGCAGTGTGGGAATATAAGAATATAAGAATTGCCATTCCAGCTATGAAAACAGCTTCATTTAACCTTCTAACCTGTTTCCAACAGTGGCCTCTAGCACCTAATTTAAGGAAAACTGCAGGAAAAACATAAATATATAAGGATCTTTTAATAACACTTTATTTGTTCCCAGAATCATCAGGCACACGCTGAGCCACTTTGTATTTAGACCACCATTTCTAACAGTTACACAGGTCATCCTTCATCCGTTTTACTCATCAGAAATGCTCAGTTTTGCTCTTTTTGTATAATGAGAAATTGTAAAAAGCCATTCTGTACTCAGACTCTCTACCAAGAGGTATTCAGAAAGCATGAAAATTAATGCCTGGAAATGTTTTTTCTTCTTTCCAACATTGAATACAACTGAGTGAAGTTCAGAAGTTTCCCCCGATGTAGAGATACATTTTCTTTCTTCCTGTTCTTTTTTGCAATTTTATCGTTTTTCTAACGAAGACATTCTAAAAATTACAGAAGAGTAGAAGGAATAAAATAATAAAATAAAATAAAATAAAATAAAATAAAATAAAATAAAATAAAATAAAATAAAATAAAATAAAATAAAATAAAATAAAATAAAATAAAACAAAACAAAACAAAACAAAACAAAACAAAACAAAACAAAACAAAACAAAACAAAAACATTTCATTCTAAGACTAAAAAGAACAAAGGCAAAAGTAGTGTTGAAAAAGAACTCTAAACCACTTAGACCACTTCTTGCTGGGTTTGCAAGATAATTGTAGTTGGAAAATATAGCTAGACTATGTTCCAAGCTATGCAGTTTTATCATTTATCTGTCCAAAGCATAACTGTATCTGCTATGCAAGCCACATGTTATTTGCACTGTGCTATTTTTGGGAGGCCAGGAAAGGAAAATCTATCAGTGGCAAATCAGACGTATAATGAGGGAACAACTTAATCTGCTCTTTACTGAAACCTTTCCCCTTCTTTCATGCAATTTTGAGCTTTTAAGTGCTTGGCTAACTTTAATTTCTCTCCACATTTACGTAGTGATTTTTTTCTTTAAGTGGGACTGATGAGAAAGTGATTTATTTTTTTTTCTGGAATAACACCTGGAAAGATGAAACAATTGTTCTTTACTGGGTACATTTTCAACTGCTTTTTCTTTAGATAATTAGAATAACTCCAAAGCAATGAAATTAAGAGACAAATTTTACTGGTTGATTCCATTTGATTATGTGCTGTATGTATGATCAATCAGCTGCAATAATCATATTACTTTTACTTTGTATTTCAGTGCAGTCATTTCAGTACTGCTTATCTGTAAAAATAAAATACCTTAAACTAAAAAAAAAAAAAAAAAAAGCTTCTCTCTCTTCAACTTTTTGTTACATGGGAGCAGCTAGATCAAGACTGGGCTAACAACCTTTGTGAGGCACTGCATGTGACATTGATCAAGAGGAGAAGAAATAAAAATTATTATGAGGAACTCCCAACAGGGCAAGAAATTTTAGCTAAACAATGTTTTCTTATTCAGTTACCTGGCAATTTTTCCTGACTCTAATAATTAATAATGATAAAACTAACAGAGTACCAGGTTAGTGAAACTATGAGGAAATATGGAAATAAACAATGTATTATTGACCAAGCAATCCAGAAAGGAATATTTTTCAAAAAGCTTCTGGAGAAAAACACACACTGTGCAAAAAAGTACATTTTATACACAAGAGAAATCTGGTGCTAAGTGATGCTGGCTTGCTGACATCTGGAGAACAGACTTTCCTCAGCCAGAGCCGCTGTGTTGCAGGAACAATGCTCTGAGATAAAAACCACAGTCGGTGTGGCAGTGAAGGTGACCTCAGCTACAACATGATTTCTGATTACCAGATCATGTAACCATTCATTTTCCATCAAATTCTCTGTCACTCACTCTGCACACAGACTTCTGTGCCAATGACCAACTGTTCAGTGCTTTGTTTACTCTCTGGTCACTGTCATGCATTATTTATTGTAGGTTATTCAACACTGTTCTGAAGAAAATACTGTATGCTTCTGGGTAATTTTTCACGGTTATTTATGGTAACTGAAATTGTATCTGTCTCCTGGGTGTATTAAGCATTAAGTGACACTTCAAAGGATGGCTCCCCTTGACTTCCATCCAGCTGTGTCCTTAGCACTTCTGCAAATTTATCTATAAGATCTCAGAATGGGCATCTCAGCCATTTGTTGACCATTATTAGCCACCAGAAAATTGCTTGTGCCGTGATGTAGCACAGCTATGACAGAGGCACAGGGTTCCCCAGGGCCACAGTAGACATATAATCAATATAACTGTCTCTCTTGGAAATATTTACTGAGAAACCTTCCAATTTCAGTAACAAGCTACGAGTCCAGCACATTCCTGCAGATAAACCTAACTAATTTCCTAAGTAGAATGGGAAAACATTGGAAAATTAGTGATATACAACACATAAAGTCTGTTCCACTAGACTTGAAAATCTAATTAAATAGAGACCACTGGGACACTATTGGGACAGCTAATGACTAAACCTTTATTTCTTGTGTTTATGGCTTTTCCTGTGAGAGTGGTGTCTCTTCAGTCTTTCTGTTTGTCTTGCCAGGAGTCTTCCTACAACATCTTGGACTGTGAGTGACACAGCTCTGAGACATTATTTGAGTGTTATTTGGGGTGGGTCAGTAAGTACTGAACTAAATCTTCAGCAAAATGCTAAAATACAAACTGAATCCAAAGGTGGTTTTTCCTTGTCAATAAGTGCAAACCTCGGCCCTTGTCTCTGAAGTCTGGGAATGCAGACTGGATAACCTGGATAAACTCCAACAGAGGCATTTCTATTAGTTCCTTAGGCTCCCTCATTTATTGTTTTAAAATGTTGTATACCTTTTCATATATAGTAAATGCTGCATTTGAAAGAGGTATCTGTTTGAAATGATATAAAGCTTAGTTATTGTAGAAGGTATTAATTTCAGACAGAAGTAGTTATGCCAGAGACTCCTCCAGCTTACATCTGGACTGACTTCAAAAGCTGATTTTTTGTCTAGCAATTCAGAATATTCTTTGCTGAGAAGAAGAATGAGGTTTTATAATTAAGCCTGTTCATAGCATCTGCAGAACTGGATAGTTGCCGTCTACATCAGAATAATGCTGGAGTTGCTTAAAAGATGAGGTTATGGAGTCAAGAGAAAGGACATCCAGTATTTATAATCCCTATCATCACACAAATTGCATTGGTGGTAAAATCTTTATTTAAAGCAAATAACAATGACATTGATGACACTAATTCAGTAGGATCCCAAAATTGCAAGAATCACTTCACAAATAACTGAAATACAGCACAGAGTGATACTTTTGATAAATTATGTTGTACTATTCATAATGAATTCTGAAAAGGAGAACATGCAGTTATAGAATCTGTGATTCAAATTTCTAACTTAAAACTTTTTCAGTATGTTTAACATTATACTGAGTAGTACCATTAGCGTAAGGTTATTTGCATGACGTAAGTTTAAAAAATCTGTGCAGAACCAGTACCCAGCTCTTTGGACACAACACAAAAATCTGAGGTAGATTAACAGTGAGGTGATTAGCAGGACAATGAGGGATAAAGCCTGGAATCAGTTTCAGATTTTTAAAACTACATTTTGGTGTTCACATACCAGGTCCAGGCTAGGATTTAATGGCCTAAAGAGATCTGCAGTGTCATGGACTATCTAAAATATCTGCACAGTGCAGGTATCTGCAGCTATATCACAGGACCTGCAGGGAAATTGTAGAACAGCAGATGAAGTCTGTGAATGTACCTCTAGGATCAAAAAGGACACTAAAGTCATATGCTTAAGCACAGCCTATTCAATCAACTGAATTTGGAGAGTGATGCTGCTCATTTTAAAATATGTACCTGTAGGTGATCAGCTGAACAATCTTCTAAGACTGTTGGGCTGCATGTATTCAACTGAATCCTACCCCATTCGTTGTATTGGTTAGATCTCTGTTTATTGTATTGGCATCTGAGGCATCTCACAGGTATGTGGAAACTTCTGAAACACAGAAACCTAGGTGTCTATAGTCAGAACGTGATTCCTGTCTTGGATTCCTGAAGATACAAACACAATGCAAACATGTAAGATTTTCAAATAGAAATAGCACATCCTGTCTGGAGTTCCAGAGAGATTGCAAGTGCAGAGAAAGGTAGGAACTCTGGGATGTTCTCAGGTATCAAGCCCATTTCACCACAGTTGTAAGCCAACAAGACCTAAGCAAGAAACATCCATTCCTTATACACACCAGAAACCAGGACACACTTCCTGTTTTCCATATCAAATGTGATACTATTAATACAAAAGACAAAAAGTATCCAAAAATCTAGTGTGCTAGATTATCGCCTCCTAATTTGAACTTGACGGTGTGTTTATACTAGTAAAATGAACGTGCCAAAGCACTTGTTGTGGCCCTCAAAACATAACAAGGGCTTAGGCAATACTTAAAAGTGTCATCCAGGGGAGAGTATACAAACATCTATGACATACAAAGACAAAAATTATGCTATTCCCCAGGCAGCAGTTTGTCCTACACATAGTAATTAACATTCCTAGTGAAATATATCAAAGACCAAACAAAAGAGACCTCAAATTGTTGAAGATCCCAAGATAGTGAAAGGTGCTCTGTGATTCTTTCAGGGCCACAGACCTTGGGCTGCCCAGTTTCTTCAGTTAGCCTACCTGGTCATACAGTCTTCCAATACTGAGTTGAACTCAATATGAAAAAATCTTTAGAATCACGAGGAGTGGGTGTGAATTGACATAAGACATTTATTTTAATACATAAACAAAAATTACAAACCAACTTTTCATGACCCTAATGGAATAAATTGGCTTTGTTCATGTAAGAGAGGGCCAAATACTCTTGATTTCAGTATCAGTTCAGGGCTTTGGATTTCTTTATCATTTACAGCATACTGTATAACAAAAACAATAAATGAAAGAATGAAAATAACAAGCCAAACTGAAAAGGAAGCAAACTCCCATAGGAAAGTTTTCTGGATTATCTACACAAAAAGAAGATGCAGTGATTGTATTCTATCTGGAAAGTAACAAAACAAAAATGGCTTTGAACCAATGTTCTTCTTAATAGACACACTAGAGGCTCATAAAGCTGAAAAGCAGAGACTGCCAATGGCTGGAAAGAAACATGTTCTCAAACAAAATTATGACCTGATATATAAGACAAAGTTACATCATAAGGATACTTGGCCTTCTCACCAGGTGATTTTTTCCATGCTACATCAGTTTAGCAATATTCAATCTGACTTCTTTTCAGAACTATTTCTTCAGAAAAATATATTAATCCTACCGAATGATGTTTTAAATTGACTTAAACCAGAGGCATATTGAAAATTTTGTCATTCTGAGGCACACAAAGCGAAGCATAGAATAATGGGGTTCTTTCTGGGCTTTAGAAAATAAAATGAAGGACCTTGCTTTCAGATATTTCTTTGATTAGTAATAAATTTTACTGCACTTAAAATAAGTAACAAATAGCTTAATCCAGATTTTCCTTAAATGCCTGTGTCTTCTTGTAGATGAGGCCTGACTGCCTTTTTTGATGTGCTAATTGGAACTGAAGCCCAGCAAAATCACCATTCAGTATCTATTCAGTTTGGAGGGACAGAAACTGCATAGCTGGCCAAGTTTCTGATAGCAGAGTTCAACTGTCGTCTAGAATGCTGCCTCTGTGAATCCTCAGAAGAAATGCAATCCTGACAGCTCTGAGAAGCTCAGCACCTATTTCATGCATACACCAGATAAGGCGGTCGTCCAGTCTCAGGCCTGTTACCTTACGAGCTCAATTCATTATGTATGTTCAGAGCACACACAGTGGATTACTCTGATCAATCTCTCCATAAAGGAAAATGAAGTGTCCTTCTCTCCATCATTACCTTCATGGTCAGTGCAATTACCAAAGATGGGGATGATGGGCATTTAAGTCCAGTCCTTGCCTGGGTGACTAAAAATACTGTTCCTGCTCTCCCAGAGCGTCCCCTCCCCACAGCTTTAGGATGTTCAGGAAAATGTGCTTTATAGCATAAGACAGAATGAGGGAAGACTGGAGGAAATACTAATTTTGATAGTCCCATTCAAATTGGAGCGTTCTTCATAAAGTGTTCTTCAAACCAGACAAGGGAAAAGAACAAGCAAGAATGTTGAGGAAAAACCCCAGAGAAAAGCACTAAAAAATAATGTGCTACAGTAAAAAAGCAATGAATTAAGTCTATGATACAAAATAATCAATTGGTCAGTGACTCTTATATCACCTTATTTGTCTTCCCTGCCTTCTAAAACTGCAAAATGTCTTCTGGAGATAATGCTGTACAATGTGAACTTGTAGTGAACAAGTTCCACGCACAGCATAGCAAACTACATACCGAATCTGGTAGAATTCAAGGTGTGAGAAATTTTGCAGGTCATTTTACAATGCTCCTCACAAACTTTACAGAAAAGGGTCTCTGCCTTTTCTTGTCACAGTATATATTATCCTTCCTGCTGACAGAGATAGGTGCGTTTGTTCTGCACCATCCTGTAGTTCTGTGAAGAATTATGAAGTATGCACACTGCTTTTCCCAAATTCAGTTCTCTGAGGCAAGGTGCAAAAAGAAGGCTGACAAATCCCAGTCAAAAGGATTTCCTTTGCTATGGAGTACTACTAAATGTGCAAGATCATTGAATTGCATTCTCCAAAAATACTGTCATCATAGCTGCTCAGAAATACAACTTCCTTGGTAAAAGTTAATCAAGCTCTGTAAACGTGAGATTTCTAAAATAGTTAAGCCAAATATTATGGAACATAGTTTAGTTGTTCTGGATAAATACACAACTGCATATATGAAATTTTTAATTGTTGATTTTTTTTTTCAAAAATTTAGGGAAATAGGGAGGTTTCACCCTAAGAATGTTAAATGTCAATACTAGCAGACCTGCCAGTTTAACACTCACTCTTCTGGCCCTGCCATGGCCCATTCAGTTTGTGTTTTTGCAGTTTCATTACTCAGAGCCCCATGTGTAGGTTGCCATGTGTCACCCTGATCTGGTTTTATTTATGTTTTTGTTTTTATGTATTCATTTTTATTGCTCACCCCCACTTGCAGACACACATCCATCACAGAGGCAGACATCCCTCTCTGACAAATGAATCCTGTATGTCTGAAGTCTGCTCACTTGAGAGAGATGTTTTAGATATTTTAGACACTGATGTCATAGCATGACAAAGGAGCAAGTGCCACTATTAGTCTCAGGATGAATACTAATTTCTCATCTGTTCAGGTCTCCTTCTCTTGACACAAGGAAGAACTAGCTATCTCAGACTTCTAGTCAATATAGCAGGGAAAAGAATGTCCCCTTTCTTATACCAGAAGCAATAGCGAGCTCCCCTGTCTGATTCTCCCTCACAGTTCAGTGTAATTAACCATTTGTATAGATTTGCCGTGAGCATTGGGGCTCCCTTTTACATTAATTTGTATGAATTCTACCAGAAAGATGCTATTAGAGAGCAGAATATAATTATATTAACAAGCTATATCATGTACTATGTTTTATTCATTTATACTAAGATACAATAAGTTCTTATAACCAGCAAGTAAAGAGCAAAACTCCCTGGACTGGATGTCAAACTGAAAGGTTATTTCAAAGACCTTGCCCATTCTTTTGATTACAAACCATTACTATTTTAACCCATTCCTTCAAAACGCAGCTGAGAAGGTTACATGCCTGGAACTAGCCCCTGCTCTACAGAAGTAAGAAATGTTCCTGATATCTGTCTTTGATATTCTTCAAGTAGATACTTAAATAACTAGTGTATAAAATGCAATCACAGATCTGGAAATAAAGCTTCAACAGCAATGAAATCAATTTTGGGGGGGATCTATGGGTTACAAGACATATTAGTATTTTTTTGTTATTGCTAATTTGATCTGTATAAATGTTTAATAACCATAGATCTGCTGAATGGACTGCTTTTCCAGTATTAAATATGAGGGATTAATTAATATTAACTGAATAATATATATATCATCTTATAAATCTCTATAATTTAGAAACCTCTGACAGAATTTTCACTTCTGTCAACATCTGAAGAGATTTCTTGCTAGTTGATTTTTAACCATCTACCATAGCAGTACATCCCTGACCTCTAGTGGATTGAGTGAAACAGTCATTGCAAGCAGAATAGCATGCTAATTTGGTTCCAAAAATATTTTCATTTAAAGATGGAAAATATAGAAGTTCCAACAAAGCCCTACGAGCAGCCAAAGACTAGCTATTTTATTAAACAGATGAAAATTAATTACAGGCCAACAGCAGTACTGTGTTTGCCTTATGGCAACATCTATCTGATTGATGAGGTGTTTATGATGCTCAGCAGATGAATGCTGATTCCTGTTGGGAGCTTTGTGTAAAGCCCATTATTAGTCTCTTAGTTATCTGCATAGTTTGGTTATCTTTTTCCAGTTCACTTATCTTTTGCCAAAGAGGTATCTATCGTTATATTCAGAAAAACAGATAAGGCAGGTTAGGGATAAGTATATTGCAATTTTTTTAAATCTAAGCATACCTGATTGCTGTGAAGCATTATCAACCCCTATTACATTCAGTGAAAACTGATAGCACTTAACACTTCCCTGATACACACCAGACTTCAAAGATCTTAGGCTTCCTGCTATTTCTGTCCCACAGTGAAAATTAAATCCAGAGCTCTGAAATGACTGCTGCAATGACTTTCCAATGAAATATGGGAGGCTTCTATACTAACATGGCAGAAAATATGCAAGATACGCTATTTTCATATACAAGGCAAAAGAAAGACACAAAGCAATAGGAATGAGGGCAGCCTCTTTCAAATTCCTGACACAGGATAAATGATACATGGATGGTACTAACAGGATAGCCATAGTTACTGAACTGTGTGCCTATATCTGTATTCTTCAGTCCCCAGCACAGCAGTGCTAATGAAAGCATCCATACACCTGATTCTCTTGGTCACAATATGCAGCCACATTAATGTAAATAATGTTCTGATTTGCCACGAACTAAGCAGAAGGGAATTAGGTCAAATGAGACAGACAGAATAACAAGAGCATCGTTTATGAAATAAAAAAATAAAACAAAGATAACTCTTCCAAAGAGTCACAAATGTGCCACACTTTCACATCATCTGTATGTTATCAAAATCCAAATACGCAGATATGTGTTCCAGACTCTGAGTGTTGCAAGAGAAGACCAACAAATGTGTTGCTTATGAACTCTGGAAAACTCAGCCAAAACACTTCATCCAAAAATTAATTATGTAGGAATGGTGCATTTCTTTGCTTATTTAATACAGAAGCAGCTCAATAAAAGATGTATTTTTTAATCTTTGAAGAAGAAACTATCCTATTTCTATCATTATTATAGATTAATTACCTCAATATCCACGTTAATTTTGTTCATAATAGAAGTATGCATATCTATTTTGCCAAATGAAGAATAATTTGACAATAATTTCTAGGGATTCCTGAGGCTCTCCCAAATTTTGTTGTGGTGAAAATCTTGCATTCAGACATCATCACCTCAATTAGAGGGCCCCATTTTATTGTTCCAATATGGTTTATCATGGCAACCTCGCTGTTTAGTAAAGCCAAAGTGCATACTATGATTTTTCGTGATGTACCAACAGGTACTGGACAAATTCTTTCCCTTGAAATACTCAAAGAGTAAAGGGATGGTTTAGATGCATTCCTCCCTTCATATGCTAGTATGTCCATTGCGTAAGGTTGGCATCATAGACTCAAACTTTTGTCTGTACCAACGTTGCCCTAGGTCCTCCTTGAAGTGCCCTCAATGCCAAACTCTGCATCTCTCCACAAGCTTGTTTCTACAGCACAAGTCAGCTCAGCCTGATAATCTCTGGGCCCTGAAATGCTTTCCAGCACAACTCCTCAGGCACCACACACCTCCACCCACAGGTTCCCTGGCTTTTGGACAAAGAAAGATGGCTGTCCCAACTCCAACTGAAAGCAAGGTGCTGCCTGGTAGCCCGTTTTGACATAGAATTCAGACAGAATCCTGGAACATCAACTATCAAAAGCATGTTTTGTCATTCTCCTAACTGTTTCTATGTAAGCAAAGGGAATGAAAAAAAGAAAAAAAAAAAGAAAAAAAAAAAAAAAGGAAGGACAGAGGCCTTTCTATATAAAATATAGTCTGGACTGCATATCTTTCTCTGCCCCTAGCTCACCCTGCCTGCCTGCCTCCAGATGATCAGGGAGCTGATCTACTCTGACCATGCTCTATCTCTCCAGTTTCCACTGCTTTCTTCCCCCCTTTCTCAAAATAAATAAATAAATAAAAACTGCATCCAAAACTGAGGTTACTCGTAGTAACATCAGCCTCTCTCTTACTGTCCCCGGCCCATGACATTTCAGATTTACCACTGGTCTGCTGTTAAACATTCTTGCTTTATTTGCTATTTTGAGGATGATGTTACCTCCTAAATTCAGTCTCTGCTCTCCAGCCTTCGGTATACAGAAATCTCAGCATATCCTTAACCATTTTTTTGTCAGAGTGTGGTGATAGGGCAAGGGTTAATAGTTTTAAACTAAAAGCGAGCAGATTTAGATTAGATATTAGAAATATTTTTTTTACTATAAAGGTGGTGAGGCACTGGAACAAGTTGCCCAGAGAAGCTGTGGATGCCCCATCCCTAGAAGTGTTGAAGGCCAGGTTGGATGAGGCTTTGACCAGCCTGGTCAAGTGGAAGGTATCCCTGCCCATGACAGGGGGGTTTAGATAAGGTTATCTTTAAGGTCCCTTCTGACCCAAACCACTCTATGATTCCATGATTTCATCTCCTATCAACCATTTTGTGCTGTGCCCCGTGAGAGCTGCCAAGTTCAAGCAAGGTGGAAGCAATGAAGAAAGGATAGTAATTAGGTAATCTGGGCCGGGTTGCCCTGCCTGACCTTCCTTTGTTTTGTGAGATGCTGGTAGAAGTGAGCCAGTCTTTTGTGTAGGACTGGGAAGTAAAGTATTAGAAATGAAAATAATTCAGGACAAGAACAGAGTAAGATGGAGATGTTGGAGAAGTTAAAGTGGTCTGTGGAATAGAGGTTGTCTCCAAGTGTCCCACACATCTGCAGTGTGAATGTCCTATTCCTTCTCCTAAGCCACCATAATGTCCTGCAGCATAGACAGAGCGATCCAGCTTTAAGAAGTCTTACTGCAGTTGCAATCAGAAGAGCAAATTCAAAATAACTCATGTACTTGGAATTGAGTAGCATCGGCTCTTTGTTTTTTTTGTGTGTGTGTTTGTTTTTCTGATAGAAATCACAAATAATTTGTAATGATAACTCATTTTCTTTAGTCATCAAATCTGAGAACCAACAGTGATGTCTAATTTGGAGTATAAATCAGAATATTCTGAAAATCAGGTCTGTTTTTAAGGTGTTTCTGGCTGAGCATCCCAAAGCTGATGCACCAGAGCTCCTGTCATGGAGCAAATGTCATCAGCAAATGTTATGGAGGAAGACAGTCAGAGAAGGAGACACCTAATTTTAGGTATCTACATCTCTCAGTTCTCCCATTGTCAGTGCAGTAGCCAAGGAAGTCCAACAGAGTGACTCAGCCGACCAGCCTTAGGCTCATTGACTGGGTCTCATACCATATTAGACTCTGTTATGCGTCCTCATTGTCTCCTGCTGAAGAATACAGATATCACTTGAGTTCTGTGTCATATTTGCCAGTCCTGAAAAAGAGTCTAAGATACTTCAGGTGCATCATAAAAGGCACTAGATACCTACTTTAGAGTAAGTTGGATTGATTTTCTAGGCTTTACGTAGTATAATAGTTGCCTACCCTCCTTGGTCACTAATAGTTACTTTTTGTGTATTAATTATGTACATAATCCTACACCTGGTCACTGTGAAAACTTTTTTTTTTTTCACAGTGTTTCCTATTTTCTTCACCTCTACTGTCTGAAAACAAATACAGGGATTCTCTGTAACTTTCTGTGTGTGCTTTCATGAAGGAAAAATGGATGACTGGACAACAAATTGAACATAAGCTGAATAAGAATATTGTTCATCTCTTTTTTCCAACTGTAAAATTTTATTTTAACAGTCATATTACAAATATCTGCCTACAAAAAGAATGGATGATTGTACTTGAAAGGTGTATATATCTTTAAAAATAAATAGAAACTGTGGGTCTTCAGCATGTCTGCAAATCATTTGAGTCCTATATAAGGATGTACATACCCAGGATCGGAAATGTTAGCCATGGGGATTTATGAGAGCTCACACAGAAAGTCAGTGACATAACTGATTTAGAATTCAGGAGTTCGTGGCTCTTTGCCCTAAGTTTAACTTACATGCCCACAGTCTGTCTGACTTGAATAAAGAGTTTCTACTCATGAGCATGCTGTCATTTCTTTTTACATCTGTACTCAAATGAGAGGGGCCATACTTGAATAAGTGCCTCAGCCTGAGCACATAAATCTGTTTCAGACTGATACGCCTTCATGCCATTTCTCTGAAACAGCACAGGAAAATGAAAAACAGCTTTCCAATTTTCTGTTGGGACAAGTGCATCACTATAGCTACAGAAGTCAGATACTCTATTCCCATGAATGCATCAAACACACAAATCAAGCAAATCTGATTATAGACAGTTAAACATTATGAATGAAGGTTTGTTATCGCTAAAGAATAATCCAGTTTAGCTAGATGAACAATGAGACTGACTTCTCACCTACACAGATTTGCTTAAAGCTAAAAAAAAGTTCCCATATTTTGATCTGAAAATTCTTGAACTGTCCCTTTCTGGCTTATATTTTTACTGTTATACACAGTCAGCAAAGTGAAACGTGCATATTAAAAGTTGGTTCCTGTCTAAGAAATTTTGAAAAACACTGATTTTTAAAATCTAATGATAGACATCACAGACTCAGAGTGAGTGTTTCACTGATTTTATTATAGATATCTGAGCTGCTGTTGGTCTCTTTTGTGAAAGCCATTGGCTCGTATGATAAATCAGGCTGGAAGGGACCTGAAAAGTCCAACCTCCCATTCAAAGCATGGTCAGCAGTGGGGGTACACCAGGGCTCAGGGCTTTGTCCATCTGGAATAACAGGTAAGTAAGAAAGCGAATTGACAGAGTTATGGATCTTGTCCCAGGAAGGTACCTGAAGCTGCAAGTGCAGGAAATTATCTTTCCGAGTAAATGGACTAACTTTTCCTCAGATTCAGAAGGAAACAGAAGAGACATTGCAAATACTTCTATCGCAGATCACCCTCCAAAACATCCTTGCAGCAGCATAGCTGCTCCTGTTCCTCCTGTGGGCTATAAGTATAGGACCAGCTGATTTCAAAGCTGAATTCAGTGAAGAAATAACGCTGAGAGAATTTAGAAGTGTCAAGTGTGAAATGTGAAGTTCTGTCAGTATGACAGAACAAAACCAGTTTTGCAGACCTGAGGTAGAAAAACCACACCGCACTACAGCTGAAAGGAATGCAGGAGGGATAGACCTGAAGGGGAAGTCTGTTCAAATATGAGAACTTAAAGACAATGATCAACAAACCTGTATTATCATTCCAGATTCCAGAAGTCAGTCTAAACGATGGATCTCCACTGCAGAGTCTTTTATGTAATCAAACAAATTGGCCTGTAGAAGCATGGGGCAGGTGGAGACTAATCAGTTCATCTTATCTGTTACACCAGACAGGGTACTTGACTCAAACAGATGAAAGGCTGAGGTCTGAAAGGGTTATGTTGCTACAAGGAGAAGGAATTTGGGAGACTAAGTGGACAACTCTTGTTCAGTTGGATTTAATTCAAGTTGCTGTGTTGACTAGAGCCTAAGAGCAACAGATAAGATTGCAGAAGTTGCATTTGCTTGCGCCCATCTACAGAGGACTCCAGAGGACTCATGACTGGATTGCCTTAACATGAACTTTTCAGAGTAAATAAGAATCAAAAGGAAGGAGAAAATAGCCATTTTCCACAGTGAACCACTAGGGATTCGAAGGAATCTGTGGTATTCAACACATTCATAAACAAGTTGGGTAGGTGAGTAAATAGCAAGGTGGCAAAAATATATAATACCAAATTATTACTCAAAAGGGACTGAGAAGTAAAATTGCAGGTGGAATCCAACATAAATAAAGGTTAGTTTCAACCCAAACTTGGAGGATCTGAATCTGAAGAAGAACCTTACCCTGGCTTTTCAGAAGCTGAAGATGCCAAACATGAAAAGCCTGGAAAGCATGGTCTTTAAATTCAGCTACTGCCTTACATTTACCTCACAAATTTGAACTTAGACCTTGTTAGAAAAAAAAAAAATATATAGAAAAATGGTGGGATCTTGCAGATGTGAGAGTACAGAAAAATCAGTGCTAAAAGGGCTTGCAGCAAATGAAATATAGAATGCCTGTTTTCCCCAAGGCCTTCCCTTTACAGTATAAACACAGCAAAGCAAAGCTAGAGCCTAACCTAGGCCCACAGTGTTTGAAATGGCCCATCCTGAAATAATGTTGTGGGACTGTTCTCAGCTAATTGGTTCCAGAGAAAAGGAATACAAGAACACACATTTAAAAAGGGAGACCTGAATTAAAGCATGAAGGGATGGGGGGAAACAACTTTAATTTTTATTATCAGCATTCCCTATTCTGAAGGAGAAAGAAAACTCATCATTTGGTAGCAAGAACTTTTGATGAAAGTTCCAGTAAACTGTAATATGACTCATAGCATAATTTCTTGGGCAGCATCTGTCTTCAAACGCTCTGGATGCGTAGGAGGAATGGTAATCAAGGAGTTTTAAAAGATGGCTTTTTAAATGACACATGGTGCACAAAGGAGAAAATAAGATGAACAAATTTAAAGATAGATGGAACAAGTTGGAAGGCAGTGTGGATGGACTATCAACCCTTGGGACTAATTTTCCAGTTTTCTCACTGAAAATTTTGTAGGTTTTTAGATCAGTTCCATACCTCCAGCTTTCTTTGAACACCTAGGTTCAAAATCTTTGGGCTTTTCAACATGGATTTAGAGAGCACAGAGAGAAAACTAAGACAACTGGATTAAGCTAAAGGAAATCAAGAAAACATGACTTGATGTACAGCATCTTAGTTTATGACTTCCAAAGGCTCAAGTAATTGGGGAGGACAGGCTTCATAATGAATCTGACTGAGGGCATTCAAGTGGGAGAAGACTATTCAGAAGTTCATATTTCAAATTATCTCAGCCTGATACTCAGAATGCTTCAGAACGGAAGAGGGTGGTCACCTAGCCCAATGAATGGCTAAATGATAAAGAAAACAGGTCTGGTGATCCACAGTTAATCACTGAACTCTGGAAAATATCCCTAAATGCAAAATCTCTTATTCTAAACAAGTGTAACAAATGCCAGAAACATATGGCAGGATTTTTATCTCCATGACCAACCTTCTCTCTCCCAAAACTATCATCACAAATCCTGCAACCTTTTCAGGAGGATCTGAACATGGATAAAACTCTCAAAGGATTCTTGCTACACAATTACAACAGTCTTCATCATTATAATCATTGTACAACAGTTCCCCATATGTTCATCATTTATTCCATCTGTGTATAATAAGGAATACATACTGATTTGTTTCTGGTGATGGGACAAAAAGAGCATAAAGGAGCAATATGTTTAGAGAGTGTACAAAACTTTCTGTGATTCTAAGACATCTAGCCCCTCTCTTAGGAAAAAAGCTTGTTTCCAAACCAAACACTGAGATGCCTTTGTAAACAAAGTTTCACCCTGAAGTAGCATTAATGTGCTGGTTCTCACCCACAGCAGTGTTATGTTAGGCAAGCTGAAACCCACACACAGATGGGGCCAGATTGTGGCCAGATACTCAAGTCCAGATATAACCTAACTTGGAGGCAGTGCTGGGGGAAGGTTGTAGGCCCTCCAGAGGGCTCAGCATAGCACATTTAACTGCCTAGGGCTGAGAAGAAATTTCTGCCTTGGATATAAGCTATTTTGGGGAGTGCTATTGCAGATCATGACTGTGTATAACACCATTCTTGAGAAATTAGATTGCCTCATACCAGCCTGAACTGAAATGGGGAAAAAAAAAACAAAAGACACGCAGAACATGAGCCTTCACATGACTTTTAGATAATAGTGATAACTGAGAGTAGTGATGGGCAAAACATGGACCGGACATTGTCTAAGAATGAAATAACTGTGAAGAATTTCCAATGTAATAATTGTGAATACTATGTGTTGTAGTAATGTGGTGAAGGGACAAGACATAGAATGTGTGTAAATTGTCCATTTTGTTGGTGTTGTGATGATGTTATATTTATTTTGTTGTGAGTTTCTTTCTTTCTCTTTCCTTCCTTCCTTCCTTCCTTCTCTTTCTTTTCTTTTTTTCTTTCTTTCTTTCTTTCTTTTTCTCTTTCTTTTCTTTCTTTTTCTTTTCTTTCTTTCTTTCTTTCTTTCTTTCTTTCTTTCTTTCTTTCTTTCTTTCTTTCATTTTCTTTCTTTCCTTTCTTTTTCTTTCTTTCTTTCTTTCTTTCTTTCTTTCTTTTTTTTCTTTCTTTTCTTCCTTCCTTCCTTCCTTTCTTTCTTTCTTTCTTTCCTTTCTTTCTTTTCTTTCTTTCTTTTTCTTTCTTTCTTTCTTTCTTTCTTTCTTTCTTTCTTTCTTTCTTTCTTTCTTTCTTTCTTTCTTTCTTTCTTTCTTTCTTTCTTTTTTCTTTCTTTCTTTTCTTCCTTCCTTCCTTCCTTCCTTTCTTCTTTCTTTTCTTTTTTTCTTTCTTTCCTTTCTTTCTTTCTTTCTTTCCTTTCCTTCCTTCCTTCCTTTTTCTTTCTCTCTCTCTCTCTCTCTTTCTTTTTCTTTTTTCTCTTTCTCTTTTTCTCTTTTTTCTCTTTCTCTTTCTCTCTTTCTTTGATGCAAATGAACTTTGTGAAGATTTTGATGATTGTGATGTAAGAGTACATTTTATTGATAGTTCTTAAGTATTCTTTTCACAGAGGCAAGGGGAGGAATGCATTGGGTTTACATGACAAGGATTTGGTAGTAGGGGGGGCTGCTGGGACATAAGGAAATCTGATCTTTATAGCGACTGGAAACCTTTGGCCTACAAAGGTTTTCAGGCATGTTACTGCCAGGGCTCCATTTCAGGGCCAGTTCTCTCTGTTTTCATAAATGACTTGGATGCAGGACTTGAATGCATACTAAGTAGGTTTGCAGATGACGCTAAATTAGGAAGAGCTGCTGACTCCTTTGATGGTAGAGAAGCCTTGCAGAGAGACCTGAGTAGCGGGTGAGGTCCCTTGGTTTGCTCAGCCCAGAGCAGAGCAGGCCGAGGGGAGGCCTCATGGCGGCCTGCAGCTCCCTCACGAGGGGAGCGGAGGGGCAGGCGCTGAGCTCTGCTCTCTGGGGACAGCGACAGGACCCGAGGGCACGGCACGGAGCTGGGACAGGGCAGGGCCCGCCTTGGAGGGGCGGGGCGTCTCCGTGCCCCCGCCCCCGTCTCCGTGGCGACGCCGCGAGTCGCTTCCCTCCCTCTCCCTCCCCCCTCCCTCTCGTCTCCACGGCGACCGCTCCCTCCCCTTCCGGCGCCGACCCGGAAGCGGCGGGGCGGAAGCGGCCGGGGGGCGCCGCGGGGGGCTGAGGCGGGGGCGGATGAGCGGGCGGCGGGGGCCGCAGCGCGGCGGGCAGGCCCCGGGGCAGGCCGGCCGGCAGGTAACGGGCACGCCGGTAGCCGGCCCGCCGCACGCACCGCCACCGCGGGGGGACGGCGGGGGGCTGAGGCCGGCCGGGAGGGCGGGGGCGGCCCCCCCGGCGCCGTGGAGGGCCGCGGGGGGCGGTGCGGGGGCGGCGCGGCCTGGCCCCGCTCGTCTGTGGGGCCGGGCCCGGCTCTTGCCCGGCCGCTCTCCGCCCGTGCCGGCCGGGCGCCGGCCTGGGGGCTGGGCTCAGCGTGCGGCGGGGTGGGGGGGGTGCGGGAGGCTGCTCGGAAAGCGGCGGGGATCGGGGGAGGCGGCTGCCAGCAGGTCCCAGCCGTGCCCAGCTCTGAGTCACTCCGCCGGTGTTGTCTGGAGGAATCGGTACCGCGGCGAAGGAGCTGAGTAAAGGCTCGGGGAGGCGGGAGGGAGCAGGCGGTGGCACCTGAAGGCATCCGCCCAACCCAAGGCTGATGTGGAGGGCAGATGCGACAGAAAGAGTTTCCCCAAACTGACATTATGCACGGTGGGATTACTTAAGTAAACGTTTCACATATACTGGAGTGCTGTAACGTTCAAATTTCAAAGTAAAATTGACTTCAGTTTTCCCCATCTCTTCACTGACAGTGCTGCTAAAGACAGGATTTAAAAATCCTGTTTGTGACCTGTTTTTTTTTTCTTCATACTTTAAAATGAAACGGCATAGGGACAGTATCTGAGGGCAAAGGCATCTAAGGGACACACTGGTGCTGTGCAAATTTGATTCGCTTTCTAATTGACAGCCTACTGTGAGTCAGTATTAAAATAACATCTCAAAACAGTGCTAGGAGGCACTGCAGGTGGAGGTGTTGTCTGTGGAATAATACCTTCATAAAAGCAAAACAAAAAAACTAATAGGGTATGCTAAATATTCTGGCCAGTTGTCATTAAAGAGTCAAGCATCTCTGGATTTGATGTTAGGGGTGTCTAGGCAGACTGCTACAACAGAAAAGTGTTCTTGGCTATGGAATTTCAATTAGTTGCTATTACTTTAGTATAACTAGCATAAAATGGTTGTGCGAATTAGTAGCAGCCATTAGAATAGGAACCTCTGCACTTAGACTGAACAGAATTTTCTTGCTTTTGGAGGAGAAGATGCTATACAGATGAGATTTAAGTGCAATGAACCCTTTAAGATGTGTTTGAATAAAATGATGAGTTTTGTAGTGATATTTTTTTCTCCTTGATCTTTCAGTACCCCAGGTGTGACCATAAAATATGATTCTTCACCAACTGCACCAAACTTCTTAAGTACTTCTTTTGCCACTTGGTCACCTGGCTTCAACTACAATGGTAAGTTATGATTCAGAGAATGTATTTTCAGATCTTTTCCTTGTAGCCTATTACCTGTCTGCCTGATGAAAAGAAAGCCATTAATGTTTGATTTTCTTAAAATTCCGATTTTAATTATCGCTTCAGAGTTTTGTCATTTTTTTCGGTGATGTTCTTTCATAGCTTGTGAATACTTTTCCTAAATACTTACTCGTTGTCCATTGCATCACAGGAATCATCACATAAAGTGATGTGTTTTCAGTCATGTATAGTGTTAGACAGTGGGTACAAAGTGCACGTCCTTCTTCCACACTACTGTTTTTTAGTATTCTTCTATTGACAAATACCAGTATTACCATGGATTTTACCTGGTGTTAAGAGTCAGTGAATAGAATGCCTGAAATCATGCAGTTATCCGATGGGCTTATATAGCAAATGTTTGTTTAGGTGTTCAAATGAAAATGTCACTTTAAAAATGCCCTGTGGTGATAGGTTGCAGTGAGTAATAGCACATCATTAAGTGCTTTTTTCTCCATGGACGGGGAGGAAATTTTGTGTTAGAGATACTGTAGGTGAATGGTAAAAAAGCCTGAGTAAGTATTTTTTAAAGACACCACAAAGGAGTTAAATCTGTTAAAATAAATGCTGTTGAGTATACTATGCCATGGGATATAGGGAAGCTTTTGCTGGGATGTTGGTGTGTTAGGTTTAGGCATATTTCTTAGCGGATATTTCTTTCTTGGAGGATATTTCGGAGCGGAGACTTTGTTTTCAACCACCTAACAGTATGTAATAAGAAACTCTTCCTAAATTGCAATGTTCTGAGTGCAAGATCTTCATTTATGTCTTGTAGAAAAATGCCTGATCTTTGGCATCCGTGCCTATGCATTAAATGTTTTCTTCCTGAGCTGCCGCTCAGGAAAACTTTGGTCTAACCTTTATGTGGAGATAGCAGCCAGCTTAAAGGAGAACAGATTTTATATTTTTTGTATGTAATTATTTTGATTAATATTCATCGTTATCTTTATTAGGCATAATTCCTATTCCCACTTTTAATTCTAGCTGCCTTTCATTGTTCTAACATTTCATAATGTAGCCAAAACATTGCAAGTGTGGATGCTTGGTAGCGGGATTAATTACTGCTTATGTAGTTACAAGAGGTTTCAGTTGCTAGGTTTAGTATCTGCGAAAGAATGTTTGAGCCCATCTTCTATTAATTCATATCAGTAGTAATAGAGGTTTTTGTGGTGGCTTTTATGTACGAGATTTTTCAGCTAACATTCTAAAAAAAGCCTGTTTATAATTCTTGCAGCAACAAGCTTTAGAACTGGCATTGGATCGTGCAGAGGTAAGGAATAGTTATTTGCATATAATGTGTTGGGCTCACACTTAAGAAATATAAAAATGCAGCTGTGAAAAGCAGGGGGGTGTGTTCATGTAAATGTGTGTGGTGTGTGTATAAATAATAACCCATATATGTAACACTGGTTTTGCAAAATTCTCACTAAAATTGGTAGGTCACGTCATTGTCTGTTACCCATTGAACTGAGAATGTTGTCAGGTACAGTGATGATAAACCTTGCAGCACTTAAGTTTTCCCCTTTTGAAACAAACAAATCTGTGTGCTGTGAAATAAACGGAGCAGTACAGTGGTGATTGCTCTAAATTCGGAGACAGCTGGCAGAAGTAAGTTGTAAAATCCTGTTTGTGTTTTTAAGGGTAGCCCAGTTGGAATGAAAAGGCAAGTGCCTTTACTTTTCATGCTGGCATCTGATGTAATGGCTGCTTTGAACACTATTAGTATTTTTTAATTAAAATTATATTTGTAATATGCAGGTCTATAAAATAGAGAAACCTGGCATAAGTGCAAAAGACAAGGATAAAATAAAAAACTCCCTCAGCTAGTTATATTGGGGAATACTTGATATGTAAATACTGTCAAGCCAGTACACATGAAATTGATGATATCTGAGCAAGTTAGCTTCAGTATGTTAGTTAGCACGTTAACTTAAGCAAATATTAGCTACTTCAATATAAAATGTGGATGTAAAATCAAGATTTTGCATGCAAGCCGTGCTACAGCCATGAAATGCAGTGTTTCACTGCTAAAATGAGATTCTTCCTTGTTACTGAGTATAGCATACAGTAGATCACATTTAGTACATTTTTAGTCATTTACCCTGTTAATTATTTACTGTATGCATAGAACAATGTCCATTAATGATCTAAAGTTGCATGGTAGCTAGAATTACATTTCTTTGTAATATATGTACTATATTTTAGTTTATCTCTTTCTTTTTCTTTTAGTATATCATTGAAAGTGCCCGTCAGAGACCTCCCAAAAGAAAATATTTATCCAGTGGAAGGTAGTAAGAGTTTTGGTATTTAATTTTTAAATAGTTTTTATTTGGTTTGATTTTGGTTACGTTTTAAGCTTTTTTTTTTTTATTCCAGAAAATCTGTATTTCAAAAACTCTATGATTTATATATAGAAGAATGTGAAAAAGAGCCTGAGATAAAGGTAAGTGGAAATTGCTGAACGGTTTTTCATTGCTGTCTAATGGGGCAAGTTCAGAATAGACTTTTTCACTTAATTCCTTTATTGAAAAAAAATGAAGGCTGGTGGCTGTAGTAGTTAGTGAAGGCTAAGACTTCAGTAACAACAATTAATGACTTTTGTGGACTAAACTGACTGTGTATTTTATAGCATCATAATTCAGTTTGAAATAAGAACATGGTGCTGGGAGGGCTGGTGACTACCTGATAAACCTAAATCTGTTCCTAAAGGTAATAAAGTAGAATGCTGGCATAGGCTTGTGACAGTTTTGCTCTTGAGTTGCTTTTTGTTATGTGAAAAAGAAATTTCAAAAGAACAGTCTAGAATGGAGAGGTGTAAGAAGTTTATTAGGCAACAGATAGTGCTATTAAAGTAGTTGGGTAATATGTGAATAGTAAGACCTAGTCTGGCTTGAGTGACCTGTTTATTCTGTTTCAGTCGTGCATCACTGACACAGTTGCAAGCAAATGTCAAGCATTGTTGTCAGTATCACTGTTTCTGAATCATTTGATTAGCATGACTGCTGTGGAAAAAATGTGCAGACAATTTCTTGAGAATCTGTGCTCTGCTGTAAATTCAGTTGGGTTTTTTGTTTGTTTCCTGGGGTTACCAGTGAACTGGTAAAGTGTTTTGTGAAATCTTAACTTAAGCAAGGAAGCTTGGACGTGCTTAGCTACAGTAAATCAAAGGTGTAAGATCTGTGAGCTACTTTGCTGAACTGTGAATATCAAATGGAATGAGAAGAATCAGCTGTGGAATCTGTTGTGTTGCTGCTTCCCATGGTGAAGTAAAAACCTATCGGAAGAGAAGTGGGCATGAAATGTTACAATTATTGAGCAGCTGCAGTTCTTTTAATGGTTCTGACGTAGTTAGTTTTATTTAGGGTATGATGCTGATTCATATCACAAATGTGAGTAAGATGTTAAGCAAAATACAGAGGTGAAAAGATTAAACCATCAACAGCAAATAAGTAACGAGATATTTGAGCAGCAGGGAGAAGATTGGGCTTGCTAGACTGGAATCTTGGAAAAACATAGGGTTTTAATACTATAGTTGTTGCTAAATCAGAAGGCGCTCAGCAAACTTACCCAACTCTAATAAAATTAAAGTAGTGAGGAAAGTTTTAGCACCACAGTAGATGAAGTGGATAATTGCTGATAAAGATCTGAATTAAAACTTGCTTAATCTTTATTTAGTGGCTTATTTATTGAGGTATTGGAAGCTTATGAGAGCAAAAGTTTCTATTTAGACCCCTTATTCACAGAACTAAGATGTGGATAGTTAACCAACCAAGATAGTTATCTTGGTCGTACGTTGTGTATTCTAATTACTGAAAATGAGAAGCTCAAAGATTGAGATGCAAAGTTTGGAAGACAGTGCTGTTGTGAAACCTCATCCATGAGTATAGGACTGCTCGGTCATCTCAGTGTACAACAAGGAAATAGTGTTCTGACTAGAGACTGGCCAATGACCTTACAGGTTTTGATATACAGAACTGTCAAAGCTTCTGTTCCACTACTGCATCACTTTGATGATACAAATTCGAAGTATGTTGTCCATTCAGAAGCAATCTTTTCATTCATACTGAGTGTTATTTTTCAGTTGTATCTTAACTCTTGTAATGCGACCTTTCTCCCATGTTCATGTTTCCTAGCCTGCAGTTTGGTCATTTATATTCTTGTTTGCTTTTGGTGTGCATAGGGAACACCAAATTTTCCACACTCATTCACAAAGGACTAATAAATTACTCATCCTCTATTAGTCCAGGCTTCCCATTTGTTCACATGCATGCTAGTGAGAGTAGTAGTTATGCTGAAGTGATTCTCTAGAGCAATTTGTGTCCTTTAGATTCCTGTGCAGTACTGCTGTACCTAAACGTTGACATAAATATAAAATAATTTTGGAATTGTTGTAGGCACAAATGTGGAAAGAGACTTGGGCTGTGGGCTGGAAGGATTTAGGCTAGGTAGGTAGTTGCTACTGTGTGGACCTGTTAGAGGGCAACATCAGTGAGCAAGCATGAAAATATCTCAAAGTAATGAAAGTTTCAGAACAGTGTTAATGAAAATCACTGGAATTAAGTCATTTGATTTTCCATGTTGGACTAGTACAGAAATAACAAATAGTACATCTGCTACTTTGGTATACAAGGGTTCCTAGGGACTGTTCCCCACGCTGGCAGATGTTCAGGTATCATTGTTACTCATTCCCCACATGATACCTCACCACATAATGGTGAGGGCTTTTTCTTTGTTTTGGTGTTGTTTTTTTCCTTGGTTAGTCTCTAATGATAATGATGCACACTGTTGGATATATTTGGGGAGCTGTGTAAAATGTTATCTTCTTACATGTAACTAGCACGTGTGAGGTGATGTAACACTTGGCGATGATAATCTACTCTGAAGAAAACCAAACCTCATTAGTGTGAAACAGCCTTTTTAGATCACAGCATTCCTCAAGTTTGATCTGTTAAAGCTTATCTTAGGTGTTACTTATGAAACTGAAATCTTTTGTGGAGACTCTGTGGGTCTTGTCTTTAATAGCTACAATAATACTAGTCTCTGCACTTATCTAGTAGTTGCAGTCTTCTCTAAGAATCTGATTTAGATTCAATGAGGTCACAAACATCCTTAGGCTTCAGTATACTCCTTGTGTTTTGTAACCAAATAACAATGCCTCCGCAAAAGGAGGCATCTTCTGAATTGTAGGGTTGGGTTTTTTTGTCAATATATACAAAACTCTGCTTTGCTCTTTCAGTTTTCTGAAAGAACAATGCTTGTCACGGTTCACACAGTTAATTTTCATGTAGTTGATACTTCTGTTGAGGTTGAGAGAAAATAAAATTGTGATCTCTTTGACTCTGTTGAACAAACCATGCGAAGAGAGGAAAGAAATTGGTTCTGAATTTCAAGCAAAAATAGTCGTATGTTCTTAGATGTGAAGAAATCACATATGTTTTACTAATGTGAAATTTTAAATTTTAAAGAATTGTTTAAAAAGTTGTGATAATCTTTAGGTTATAATAATATTATACTTAATTTCTTTATGTTGAATGCTTAATTCTCTGATTAAAATATATAATTGCATATTTATGTAAGAGAACAAAAATACTAAATAATCCTTGTTGCTCTTAGATCAGAACCTTGTCTCATGCAACCAGTCATATTTAATCTTCCTTTGTGTATAACAGTGGCCATGTAATTTCCCCTGGTAATTCCTGCACTGAGACTGACTTGTAGTTAGCTACGCTGCTGCTATACCTTAGGAAGTCTTTAAGTAACGCCTCCAGGGTTGGGCATCTTATGATTACTCTTTTTTCCCTCAAAGAATAATTGTAGATTTCAGTATATGGGTTATTCTAAGCATTTTGAAAATGGTAGACTTCATATAAAGCCATCAGAACTGCATAATTGTGGAATGAGTTTTTCAATCCATACCCACCGCCACCACTGCCTCTCAGTACCTGAGAAAAGAACATCTATGATATAAGAAGAAACGTATGTGAAAACTAATTCTTAAATGTTTACCCTAAAGGAAGTATTCTGAAATAATTTGAGTATAAGAGTTGTGATTTCACTTTGAACAAATCTTGACCTCTCAAAATTTTTCCTTAAATTATCTAACAGAAGAAAACACTTAGAAGGCATCTGCTCCCTGAAAATAGGAAATGCTGGATACTCACTTAAAAAAAAATAGATCAAAAACCTGAGTCTGTCTGCTGTTTTTTTCCTCAATGCTACAGATTGAAAGGAACAGAACAAGACAGTAATTTTTAAATTTTAGAATAGAAAAGTCATAGAATCATAAAGGGTGCAAGAGACCTTCAAGATCATCTGGTCCAACCATCCCCCAACTGCCAATGTCACCCACTGAACCATGCCCCTAAGCACCATGACCACCAACCTTTCTTTGAACACCCCCAGGGACAGTGATGTCACCACTTCCCTGGGACAAGGTACATACAGTGACATCTGTAACCCTCTAAGATTTTGAAAAAGTGATGGCACCAAAGTTATGATGGCTGTTCAGCAAACTTGCCATAAACTGATGACTCTGCGGTAAAAATAACAGACATGAAAAACTTTGAATTCTGATTTTCTCTAATTACTGAAAAATCAGAGAAACTATGAACTCATGAGTTTATAGAAGATTATGATGGTGAGCACAGACAATCTCTTGTTAATAGACAAGTTATTCACTTGTCAGGCCCTGCAGAGAATAAAAGAATCTGTTCTGATCTGAATCTTGTTCTCTCTTAAAAGGGAATCTGTTCTTGCATGTTCTATGCATTTGTAAGGTGATGCTGGGGTTAATGAAATATGTCAGAAGTCAAGGGAAGAACCCGGGGTAATGGGGTTTGAGGGTTTTTTTTAGGCTTGCATTTCATAAAGATGGTAAATACCCGCAAGAGCTTTTTATGGAGATGATCAATTTGAAGAATTGGTCAGAAGCTGTAAAACAGGCAATGAAAAATTGACTTAAGATGTTATAGTGAGAGACAAGAACAGCAGCCATAATAAAGATAAAATCAGAATTTTGTGCAAGAATGGTGCACTGTCAGAGGATAAGATATTAAAGCAATGTTACAAACATAGCCATGGATGGAGTAATAGCAAGCATAGCATAAAAACACTGTCTCAGTCTTCTTAGAGAGGAGTCACTCAGTATTCTTTATTCAGTGGTAGTCTTCATAAGTCACTGGAAGAGGAAGACAGCACCTGTGCTTCTCTGTGCTGCTTCCCACCCATTACACAGTCACTGCAGTGTGTTCACAGAGGGAGGAGTGCTGCTTTTCTGCTGATTCAGAGAGGGTTAGGAGTGTTAGCTTATTAGCTGATGCAGCCAAGGTAGTGTAACTGCCTTGTGCCTCTGTGTCTGAATCCTTGCAACATACTGCGGTGAACGTTTGAGAAGTTTAATACACCTCAATCCACTTCTTGATCTTTAAAATGGTTCCAGACAAGATCTGAGCTTAATACCCGCTCTGAGCTACTACCTCCAAAAGCCAGCTCAAAGGAGAAAGGTCCTTTTGTGGCTATTGCCGTCTTCGTGCTTACTGAAAAGTAATTTTACCTGCTAATTATTTTTGGAACGCCATTTTTTGTACACCAAAAACACCAATTTACTCCAAAGTCTTGGAGAGGCATTATTATTTTAAAACGTGCCAAGCATCCATCCTAAGAAATTTAGTTCATATGAATGCAATGCCAAAAATGTTCTCAGGTCTGTTTGATTGTCCTTTCCTTTCTCTGGTCTTCTGCCATTCTCCCCCCCCTCCCCCCCCAAAAAAGGCGAGAAAAGACCTGCCAAGTCATAACTGGCTAACTGTTACTGAACAATAAAAATAAAATAAAAACAAACCTAACATGTTGTTCACTGAGTAATGTGATTAGGTCAACGTAATAATTTTTACAATTGAATTACCATTATATATTTTACTTATCTTAGGTTTAATGAGCAGAGGCCTCCTGTAAAAATAATTATTTCTTATTTCTTGTACATGTGAACAAATTTCTGGGGAAAAAAGGTAAATTGTTCTATAGAATTTTTTAGTGATTGCTAGTAAGTTTAAATAATTCTGGGCCTGTGATTTCATGGAATAATGTCATTAGTTGAATAATCTTTTTTTATTAAGCTCATGAAAATAAAGTTGTATTAGAAATATTAACAGTATTATTAATAACTTCTAGAGGCTGTTTTAATTCTGTCCCAATGAGATCCAAATGGATTTATTTTTATTTGCTTTTTAATTTTTAAACATAATTTTACAACAAATAATTTTCTTAACGTGCCTTACATAACCTGGTGATCTTTTTTAAATCAAGTCTTACATAATTCACAAGTCCCTTTCTATTTCCCTCCTAATGCCATTGCACAACTAAATATGAAATGAGTGATCTTTCCAACATGGAAATCAAAACGTTTCCATCAAAAGATGACAGTATCTCAATTGCTAAGAATGAAGATATCAGAGGAGTTGAGAGTTGACTTTGTTTTCAAAGGGCAGTTACTGTATCCCAGGATATTTCATGCTAGGTGTAAGTGAAGAGGCAATAGCTCTACTCTGTACTCAGTGATTTTTCTGAAAATTGAAGCCGTGCACGTAACAGAGGTGCTCCAGCCCTCTGATCATCCTCGTGGCCCTCCTCTGGACTCTCTCCAACAGATCCATGTCCTTCTTGAGCTGGGGGCCCCAGAGCTGAGCGCAGGGCTCCAGGTGGGGTCTCACAAGAGCAGAGCAGAGGGGGACAATCATCTCCCTCGACCTGCTGGGCACGCTTCTTTTGATGCAGCCCAGGATACTGTTGGCTTGCACTTGGCCTTGTTGAACTTCATGAGGTTTGCACAGGCCCACCTCGCAAGTCTGTCCAGGTCCCTCTGGCAGGCATCCCTACCCTCTGGCATGTTGACCACACAGCTTGTTGGTAAACTTGCTGAGGGTACACTCAATTTTCTTCATTGTCCATGACTAAGATGTTAAATAGCTCCAGTCCTAATTCTGACCTTTGAGGAACACTGCTCATAGCTGGTCTCCACCTGGATGTTGAGCCACTGACCACAACACTTTGAGGGCAACCATCCAGCCAATTCCTTATCCACCAGGGATGGATGGAGTGGTCCATCCATCAAATCTATCTCTGTCCAATTTAGAGACAAGGATATCGTGCTTTCCTTTGTGGTAGTTTGCATTATTTCTAAACTGTAAAAGGCAGTAAGATTTTAGTCTGGAAAAGGAGTATTTGCTTGTTAGGAATATTTGAGAGTAGTAAATACTTTGTTGTTGTTATCAAGGAGTGTATAATGTATAATAATGATACCAAATAAAGTTGCACCATAGATTTGCAACACTGTAAATCTTAGCCAAGGACCATTCTTGCTAATCGTTTTGTGCGCACTTAAAGTTTTTTGAATTGAAAGGAGTGATTCTAAAAAAAAGGGTGTGTAAGTATGTACAATAATACATAATACATTGTATTGAATTCTGCTAAACTAAATTTAACTGGGCTTGTTTTGATACATACTTCAACATTAAAATAAATATTACTCAGATTCTGGCAACTGTTTTTAATGCTTCTAATTACTTGATAGTATTATGTTCATGAGCAATGTTTACTTTTAAAGCAGAAGCTGAGGCGAAATGTGAATTTACTTGAGAAGCTGGTTATGCAGGAGACGTTGTCATGTCTGGTAGTGAACCTCTATCCAGGAAATGAGGGTTACTCACTTATGCTCAGGGGAAAAAATGGTTCAGGTAATATTTTTGCTATTTAATTTTTAAAACTATTCAGAATACTTTGTAAATAGTTGGACTGTGTTGCTGTTGCATATATTTAAGTGTTGATAATGCAATTCCTTGTTTAAAAATAAAACACCTGTACTTGAACTGCAAATCTGCATACAGCTGTGAGGCGCTTGTAAACAGTTTCTAGCAGTGTACTATAAATCCATACGTATGAATGTTTTTGATAGCTTTCCTCTCTTATTTCCACCTAGCTTTGTATCTGTTCCCATTTCATCCTGAGTTCCTCATCTGAGTTTCTCTCACTTCATGTACCTTCTGTAAGGAAGAGTGAAAGAAATTATTTAAGTCTAGTGAAAGGATAGACATTCCATTTTGATTGCGTCTTCACGCTACCTGGTACTGTAGTAGGCAATAAGAATCTATAGTGTCTCACTTGGGAGCAAAACTTTGTTCCATTGAGCTATAAAGGAGCATTGCTATCTAGCTCAGTAAGAAAAAAAAATCATGTTCTGAGAACAGAAATGGATGTAAAAATTAATATTATGAAAAAAGCAGCAATTTTAATAAGTTTCCATAAGCCCTGCTTTGTTCTGTGGCAAGCTTGTTTGAGATTTCACATTGTTATAGTCTGAACTTGAAAGGCAAATGAAAAGCAATGTTTTGTTCAAATCCAGATTCTGAGACCATACGGCTGCCTTATGAGGAAGGCGAACTGCTTGAATATTTGGATGCAGAGGAGCTACCACCAATTCTGGTTGATCTTTTAGAAAAATCTCAGGTTTGAAAGTTTTGTTTTTAAAAAATAAGTTGTTTTGTACCTAGATAGACTTTGAACTACGAATCCTTCACATACGTGATTCCAACAACAAAACATGAAACACTTGCTCATTTGGAACCAAAATATTTAATGCCCCAAATAAATACTTGATTGATAACTATAAAAAGGTAATTCATAAATATTGGGGAGAAAGGAATAGAAGGAGTTGCTATTATTTAGGCTGCCAGACAACTTGGATTCTGTGTTCTAGCAAAATGTCCTTTGTTCTGTTTTGTCATGAAATATTTGGCATGGGAATTTCTTAAAACTACATTGCTGATACATGAAAACAAAACATTTGAAGCTTGTATGTTAGGTCTGTTTAGGTATGTTGACCTATGATCTTGCCAAGACCTATGATTTTGTCAAAATTAGTAGTTTTATCCATAGTATCAATAAATACTATATAATATGTAACAAACTATATGGAGGCCAGGGCTGAGGCAGATGAGTAAATATTTGAGTATTTACAAGTTGCTCTTTGTTTCAACTAGGTTAATATTTTTCATTGTGGATGTGTCATAGCAGAAATCCGTGACTATAGGCAGTCTGGTAACATGAAATCTCCAACATACCAAAGCAAGCACATTCTTTTGCGTCCTACAATGCAGGTGAGAAGTGTTTTAAGTCATTTCTCAGTGTTACGGTAGTTCCCAGACTTGATAAGAGCTGTTACTGAATATATATTAAGAACTCTTCCTACTTTGTTGAAAGCTAACTACAATTATGTCTTTCTCATCAGACTTTAATTTGTGATGTGCATTCTATAACAAGTGACAACCACAAATGGACACAGGTGAGTCAACAGTTATTTTAATAATTTACAGTGATGTGGTGAATGTACTTAATTTCATAAAATCTGATAAGCAAAACTGATATTCTGGATTTATTCAAACTGCTAGTGATGTGCGCAGTGGTGCATGCTACATGCACCAGAGAGTTGTTTGTCAGTAGTATCTTTCCCTGAGATGCCACAGAAAACAATAGTTGTTAATAGAATTAGACCTTATTTTTTGGTAATGCAGAATGACAGTGTTGCAGGTACTCTAAATAGTTTACCTTACTTCGTTTGTCATCAATATAAAGCTCCAGAGCAGCAGTTATTGTCTAATTGCTCCTCTAGTCCTCCAGTTGCTCCTCTAGTGGCACTTTCCTAATTATATTATTATAGTAAAGAGAATCTTGGTAACTAGGCTTGGAAAATTAGAGTTAGTTAAATGCTAAAGAGCATGGTGCTGGCAGCGTACTCATTGGTCTTTCAGACCCACAATCTTGCTCAAATCCATTTCAAATTGTAATCTAAAGTTCCAGGCAGATAATCTTTATGACACTATTGCTAGTCCATCAAGATAAATCACTAAGAGAAAATTAACTTTGTTACCATTACTGTTATTAAAAAACAGAAAGGAAAATAGAACCTACTGAAAAATATTTTTTTTTCTGTTAGAAACCCCCAAACAAAGTTCTGTAACTTGTAATAACTGTTAGTGATACTTAAGTGTTGAGTATTTTCTCTTGTTGAGTATCAGCAAATAATTTCTTCTATTTAAGATAACGTGCGTGTTATGCATAGGTGTATATTAACTTAATGTAAAAGTCTTCCTATTTTTACATTTATTAATAATTCTATATATTACAGGAGGACAAACTTCTACTTGAGAGTCAACTTATTTTGGCTACAGCAGAGCCTTTGTGTCTTGATCCTTCAATAGCAGTGACCTGTACTACAAACAGACTCCTGTACAACAAGCAGAAAATGAATACTCGCCCCATGAAAAGGTATTTCGTAGTGTGAAGCATGTTGAGACTCTTTCAAGTTTTTATGGGGGTGTTTCAAAGAAAAACATAAGCACTGCTCAATATCTGCTTAAATACTTGGAATATTGGAACTAGTGAGATTATCTTATTTTCAAATGTTCAGTTTTGTAGTGTAAGTATGTATTACTAAGTTTCGCTTAGTAGTAGAAACTGCAGTATGCTTATTTTTGTATATCAAAAGCGTGTATGTTATTTTAACATAAGACATAATATGGTAGTTTCGATCTTGTCCTTTTGCTTAATTCATATGTAAAATGAGTCAAATGGCATCTCAATATGAAGTATATAAATGGATGTGTTGCATGTTGTCTGATTCTTTAAAAACTATGTAAAATTTTAACGCTAAACAAGGAAATCAAAGGAATTATTTATTTTTTGAGGTTTATAGGCTAAACAGAAGTGTTGACATATTAGAATCTTAATAGATTTATAAGTAATGTGGAACACGCTATGTACAAAATGTCGAAGTTGTTTAACTTCTGTGCCTGGTGGTTCACTTTTTTTTCCACAAAAGCTTGGAATGGTTTAATTTTTCTTAGTAAAAGAGGTGCGTTCATTCTGTGGAATGAAAAGTACTAATGGTCTGCTAGAATTACCAAAATATATTTAAAACTAGAACGCATTGACGTATTATCCTAATGTACAACTAGTGGTGCTAATTGTAAATAGACAAATTGATCAAGCTGCTCTTAAAAATTAGAGCATAGTGGTCAACGAGCATTCCATTACAAAAGTACGCAGAGGTGTTAAATGGATGTCCCGGATAGCATTAATGTGCCAAAGGGTTGGGTTTGAAACAAAGAACGAAGAGTAGTTCCTGTATTTATAACTTCCTAGTCACGTAAGCAGTACATGGATCTTTTGGCAGGACTAAAATCTTTGGTAATATACAAATCTTATAAGGTCAGTAGCGTTTTATATAGTTAATTATTTTGACAATGTAATTATGCATTTCAAAAATAACCCCATTCTTAGCACTGAAACATATGAACAGAATACTAGTATATTATTCTCAAAAATACAAAATCAAGTTTATGTTGTACAGTCAAGAATTGTGATTTTAAATGAATATGGAAAAGCTGTTTTCTAGTCTCAATGTTAATAGCATTTCCCTGCATGTTTTTGTGCTTGTACTTAGGCAGTGGGAAATTCAGTTTTGATGTTTTTACAGTCTTATCTGTTATTCTACCTTAGGTGTTTCAAAAGGTACTCAAGGTCATCTTTGAACAGGCAGCAGGAAGTAGGTCACTATTCAACGCCACCACAGCTCAGAATACTTGACTACTTACAGAAAAGGAAGGAGAGGAAAGGCACCCAGCAGTATGACCTCAAAATTTCTAAAGCTGGAAATGTAAGTGTTCTGAGACATAGGTAGGTGAACTTGTTAACTGTTTATTTACAAATTTAGTACACTAATACCACTTTATTCGTCTTCCAGTGTGTAGATATGTGGAAACAGAACCCTTGCTACTTGACTGCACCTTCTGAAGTGGATGTAAGTTTGGTTGTTATCTTTAGCAATTTATTAGCAATTGTATTCAACATTGTATTGCATAAAGAAGGAAGTGACTGAAGACTAGCTGGGATCAAACAACAAGAATTTTAAAGATTTTAACATTTGAAATGAATTTTCTGTAGTGTAAGATAAAACACAAGCTAAGCTACACTGGAATACATTGCAACTGCAGTGTGATAGTTTGGATAAGACAAACAGGGCAAACTGACTGTTGATCTGTAGGATCAATGTCCATATGAAATTCTGTTGATAATATTCCTTTTTTTTTTTTTTTAAGAGTTAAGGAATGTGTTTTAAAAGGAGTTACTTCTCAGCCTGGTAGAAATTTTTCTTGACATGCTATACTATAGGACATGCTATACTCTAGGATACTATACTATAAACTATTTTCAATAGTTTAATTTTTTATATGGAGAATTCTAATTGAGAATTCTTCTGATCAGTCTGTGTGCATTCACATCTCAGGGATGTGCACCTTCTCGTTTTTTGGCACTGTCAGAACGTATACTGCTACCAGACAGTAGGGGTCAGTGGATTAACTGAGTTTGTAGGTTTGGGCTTAATAGTGGGTGGCAGGAGTGTACATTACACATCGAATGATGCTGTAAGTTTGCATATGCCTTCTCTACCTTTGTGCTTCAGCAGTGTTGTGTTTGACCTAATCAGAGTCTGGAGTTAACTACTGTTGTGAAATTCTATAGCCGTTCCACACTGCAGGCAGTGGTTTAAATCTGTACTCTTAACAAAAGTGTGAAACGTAGCTTAAGTTTCATACATCAAGTACGATGTAACAGAGTAAATGTAAAGTCCTGAAGGTTCTCCAATTTACTTTTTCTGAAAAATGCATACAGAGATGAGGTTTTCTTCATTTTTGAAGACTCTCCTGTTAGCCACTGTTTAAAACAAGAAGCTGGACTAGGTTGACATTAACTCTGGCCCAAGATGACCATTATTACTTACTTTTTGTTTTCTTTTTCAATCACTGTTTTCTTTAAGGTGGAAAAATACGCCAAAGTGGAAAAGTCTATCAAGCCTGACGACTCACAACCAACTGTTTGGCCAGCACATGTGAGTAATTTAGACCTTTGCCCAAACTTTTCCATCTCTAGTTAGAATGTCTTGTATTTCAATAAAATCTAAATAACATAGGGAATAGTCTTCCTTCCATCAATTGAATTAACCTTCCATGTATTACATAGACATAGAAAGTTTGTTACAGAAACTTGTAATTTCATGCAGTGATCAGTGTTGTAATTTCATCAAGTTTTCCAGAAATGTGATGAAAAACACCTTTAATCTCCCAAGTAATGTGCTGTCACTGTATAATAAATAAAACAATAATTTACAGGGAGCAAGTACTCCGATCAATAAATTGCTTTCACCATGCAGGTACTTATATAAAGATTAACAGAAAAAGGCTTCTGTCAAAATCAAAATGGTAAATTTTGAAATAAATCATGAAATATTAAATACAGAAAGCCCTTTCTAAATTGTTGTAGTCAAACCTTAAGATTTCACACAAATGTAATGATTTGATAAGGAGAGGTCATTTTAACATAATTAGACATACATTAGTTCGTTAATTCTTTGTAATTTCTGAATTGATTTATCATTTTTATTAACAACATGTATCATGATATCCCTGTAGTTTCGTATTACCAAAAAGTAATACTTCCCCATAGAACTCAATTTTCATCTCTGACATCTTTTTTGAACATTTTTAGTATTGCTGTAACTTATAGAATTCTATATATGTTTACCCAGTCTGGCTTTTGGTATCTTCTAACATGATTGGTTTAAGTTTTGCAATATTTTTGGATTTTTAATAGATGGTAAACTTTTCTTCCCATCTCTTCAGATAATTTCTTCTCAAATAATTTTCATTTTAGCAAATACACCCCATCTTTTATTTTATTTATCTTTTGTATTGTATAGAACTGGCATATTTTACTAGCTTTTTCTCTTACTGCTTTTGTAAGACTTATTTGGTTTTCTTCTTCTTCTAGGAAATAAAAGACGATTATGTGTTTGAATGTGAAGTTGGTAATCAGCTGCAAAAAACAAAGCTGACTATTTTTCAGTCTCTTGGCAATCCGTTGTACTATGGTAAAATTCAGACACTCAAAGGTGATGAGGAAAGTGACAGCCTACTAACTCCATCACAGTAAGTTATATGTTCTTTTAAAATGTGGTATGATGCAGTAGATAAAAGAAGACAACCACTACTTACCATTTTCAGGTATAAGAATATGCAGGAGCTATAAATCTGATTTTAAGAGGTTTTTTGTTTAAAAAAAAAAAAAAATCAGGTGATAAACCTCAA
Organism: Anser cygnoides; assembly: GCF_040182565.1. Taxonomy (NCBI): domain Eukaryota; kingdom Metazoa; phylum Chordata; class Aves; order Anseriformes; family Anatidae; genus Anser; species Anser cygnoides. The sequence continues at coordinate 186,417,420 of NC_089873.1, forward strand.
TTTTTTTTCTAACAAGAAAAAAGACACATTCAACCAACATCATATCTTAAATGTTCTTTTACAGTAAATCTAAATGTTCTTTTACATCAAAGCAATATTTTAAGAAAATCTCATCTTGTGAAAATCTTAGTGTCTCATACTGCAAGACATTGTTAGCATGTGTTTTCCAGTGGTACTCATAATTTTGATCATTGCGTCAAAATCTGCCTAAAGCTGTAAAAAAAATAGACTTGATTATATTGCATTTACCCGTATGTAAAGAACTTTAGGCTAAGTAAATAAAGGAAAACAAGAGGTGCAAAAAAGTTACCTCCTGTTCATACTACTGTTTTGAATCAGCTACTGTTGGCTGCAACTCTGTGAAGATTCTGTATTCTTAACTCTTTTTGTTGTGTCTGCCACTTCTTTGTATGGAGGAACCTGTGCAGCAGGGTGTACCCTATAAATTTCAGTAAGGCGGGAAGCAGTTAGCCTGAGCAAACTGTAGTTCTGTTAGCAAAAAATTATTCTTATTGTTGTCTGGTATGTAATTCTTATATACTGTTCTTATTAAAATCTAAGGATCTTAGAGTATCTTATCCCTAGCGTCTGAGCTATTTTACTTTTTTTCTGTACTTATTACTGATCTACTTAGAACAGCAGTGCTAGCTTACAATTGTAATAAGGCTGGGGATTAAAAGGAATATAAAGCTCTTAGCTGCTTGTTGGTTTGAGGAGTTGTTTTTTATTGTTTTTGTTTTGTTTTTTCGGGGGGGGGGGGGGGTGACTGTTCTAGTCTGTTGTTTTTTAAGACATTACCCATTGATGTACATCAAAATTTGTCTTCCTCACTATAAAACCATATCATAGGAAGTGAAAGGTGCAGAAGACGTTATTGTCTTACTAAAAATTAATACACATTTTGAGCTGGAGAAACTGAGAAGTTCTGTAGTGTTTAAAAAACGATGATGATAATTTGCAAGCCATAAGCATTAAGCAAAAGAGAAATGTTTAGTTCTGGAAAAGCGTGAGGAGTTGGAATTTGGACAAGTGAAATCAAACAATGGAAACTAAATGTTTAAGTAATACAGGTAGGGCTGGTTTTGACATACCCACAGGACGCTTACGTTTGTATTAGTGGGTGAGCAGATTGGCGTCTTGATAACTTTACCATTGCTACTTTTCACAGTAGCAATGCTGTAGCAGTTATTCACTTCCATTTTTTGAAAATAGAAATACAAGAATTCCATATTCTGCCTTTTGTAGGTAATTTACTCTTAAAGGAGTCTATATTAGACAACATGTATATTGTGCACTGTTATGAAACCAAGTTTTTATTTCAAGTACTAAATACTGAGTCTATCAAATGAATCAGGTGTCTCTTTTCAGTGGGCAGATCTGAAAACAGAACAGCATTGATGTTCTTTCAGTTTGTAATTATAAAAACATTATTTTAGTATGAGCCATGACTGAAAATGTGTTATACTTTCTAAATTTCAGGTTCCTCATTGGTTCCAAGACTGATGCTGAAAGGTAAATTAATACAGGATATAGAACTAACTGTCTTAATGCCAAATAATGAATTTTGTTCCTTTTAGCTATTATGACTGTTAATGTTGTGGTTATGGAAACAGATGCTGAACAGATAAGAAAAATAAGAGGAGTTAATTATTATAATAAGAAGTGGGAGATAATGTGCAATTCCTATATTTAACAAGCAGGGAAGTATATAGGAAAGCAAGTATGTAAATACAGCTTGTCCCACTACTTAAGTCCTAAGCATGTTGTTACTTAGCTGCACAGTTATTCTTGATTATACAAGTACTTAAAAATTCTGAAAGCACGTAAGAGGGATTTCATCTTGAGATTTTGTATGGTAAATTGGCAATCGTGGAATTGTTAATTTGAGCTCAGTGTGATATAGGACTTTTTTTTTTGGTATGCTCTTCATTATTTGACTCAGCTTTCTTAAAAAAAAAAACAAATCAGTTTTCTAGTATATTTAAGTCATAGAATAATTAGGATTAGCAATCCTGTCATAACTGTGTGATGGCAAATTTCTTCAAATATTTGTCTGTAAGCATCATGTTACAGATACCCGTGTGCCTCTGCACATGAGGGCAGAACCTGTTAAAAGCACTCTCACAAAGCTGCTCGCATGTTTATGCCTTCTTAGGAGACTTTGAGGTGATGTACATGCCACAGCCATTCCCCACTATGTGGTTCTCTCTTCTTGTGTGCCTGGCAGGGAGATGAACCCTTGATTTGGTCAAAATATCAATATTCTCCGTTTTAATAGATAATTTTGATCAATAAGTTACATGCTTATTTTTTTCTCCTGCTTTCTTTGTGGTAATACAGGCTTTTGTTGCTTGTGCTGTAAGCTAAATTAGGGAATTGGTTGGCTGAAAACCAGTGCAACGGTAATATGGGGTTTAGTTTTAACTGAGATTCATTTCCTGATCATATTTGCCACTCTACACAAGTCCTCCTGTCAGGAAAAGTAGGTGGGTTTCAGGGTCTAGTTCAAGACGTATCAGAGGAGGAAGGAGGGCAGCAGCACCTTTCTGAGCGCACAGCACTTTATTGCTCTCATTCCACTGTAACTTTAAATTGTCTAGATCCTATGTACTGGAAAAGGCACATCTTGGGACCCTTGCCTACGGCAGCATATTACATCAGTGCTATACTCATATTTAGGTACAGACTAATGGAAATGCTCCAGCAATTCTTCAGGCCATAAGCACCAGCTCAAAGGTTCAGTTTGATTTTCAGGTCTGCTAGGTTACTTTACCACAGCCATGAGCCAAGTATACAGTTTTCCCTCAAATTACTAGAGATGTAGCATTGGATTTCTTAGAGCAGTTCTGCATTTGTTTGTCTGATGCTGTTGATGCTTTACACTCCTGGGTATGTTACTGCTTGCTAGTCTCCTGTAATAAAATTCTGCTGTCCCAGTGCTCAAAGAAGAAAGTGTGGTCACTTGTGCTGTGATAAGTGATTTTTGGATATACCTTCACTATGAACCTCCCCTGCTCTAAGGAGTCTTCATCTGACATAGACTTCAAGTTAAAGGAGGGTTGACTGTTCTATAACGAACATAGCAGAGGGGACGCAGCTCTATAAAAGATTCTGGACTCGTGGAGGAAATGGCTGGCTGACATCCCAAAGAACTGTACTGCCTTTTGGGAAGGGAACTGTTAGGTCTACTGTTTTGCATATTCCTCTAAAAGAGTGTTTCTTAAACTTAGATAAAGTAGTTTGACTGATTCAAGCCTACTGCAGGAAACTGCTTCATCTAAGCATTTGCAGTTGGCATTATCAAAATCAGTGGTTTAAAAAACAAAGAAACACAAAGCTTTAAAACAGAATAAATCCAAGCACAGAACCCGGGAACATAAAGTAGAAAGATGGATATATAAAAATATGTTCTGTGTGTTTATCTAGATTTTATACAGATGTATATTTATAGATAAATATTTTATGCATAATTATATATATATATATGTTTATGTAATATCTGTAGTTAGTACATACATATATAGGTTCAAAGTTGTTGATCTTTAACTGTTTTTGTGTATTTGTTTGTTTCAGAGTGGTGAACCAGTATCAGGAGTTAGTACAAAACGAAGCTAAATGTCCTGTGAAAATGTTTCATAATTCAGGTGGATCAGTCAATCTCAGTCATCTTTCTCCAGGGAAGGAAATGGAAGTGAGTTTATTGAGCTATGTATTTCTTTTATTTGCACTTGTCGAGTTATTAGAATAATCCTTGTTGTTCATATTTGAAAGTAAAATAACCTAAAAATTCATTCTGAATTAATTTTTAAACATGTTGTCATAATCATTCAGGGTGAGTATATCAGAAAAGATAGAGGAAAGCACTTTTCTTTTTACTGTATGTTTTACTGGGATGTTGTATCTTTTAGCCATGACTTCTTTTTTAGGGCCCTGTATAGTACAGTTAGCTCCAGGGTTTTGTTAGAGCATTTTTCTCTGTTCAGATAAACGTTTCACAGAGCAGTATAGTAAAATGCAGCCATGCATTTTATAATACACATCAGTAAAACAGAAGTAGATGTAATAGCTGAGCATTTCTTTTACCCTTATAATTTATTTTCCCCTTAATTTCAAGAGGAAAACTTTCAAAACAAAAAAAACTTTTGAAGTGTATATGCTTTCGTATGCATGTGGTAGAAATTCCTGAATTCTCATGCTTGTGCTTGAATTCTCATTGCCCTGTGTTTTACTTCTGCTGGCTTTCTTGATCAGATTCAGTACTGTAGTGGTCAACTGTATTTAAGCCCCAACTAGTAAATGAATTTGTGACAGCAGGGGCTATTTGCTTTGCTGTGTCTTTGCTGTAAATACATCCTCTGAAATGCTGTAACCTTGCTCTGAAAGAGATGGTTCTTTGTGTCAGCCAGAAGAACAGTACGTTGAAGACTAGTTAGAGAGGAATATGAATGTGTGTGTACATGTACACGCATCTGCATGCATGTCTATATATAGTATACACAACATACGTACACTGTGTACACACACACACACACACACTGTAAAATCACAGAATAACTTAGGTTGGGAGGATACTTCGAAAAGTTATCTTGTCCAGCTGTGCAAGTCCCCACTGGAAGCTGGACCAAAGTTACTTAGATTACTTTGTTTAATGATCTTGTCTCTTTTCAAATGGGGCATTCGTTTTTATTCTGAAAATGAAGAAAAGAGTTTTTCATAGAAGAAGAAAGAGCTAGTCCTCAGAGTCTTTTTTTATGAGAAAACAACTACAAACACGTGGAAGGAGTTTCTCTTATTACTGAGAGTCAGTGGAGGCTAAGCTCTCCAGAAAGATCAATTCTGCACAATAGTGGATGCTCTGATTTGCCAGCTCATGTTGATCTAAGTTAGGTTCAGCACTGAAATATTCTATTTGCTATACAGAGAGCCTGATTTTCTAGTTTCAGATAGTCTGTAGACTGCATGCTTTAGACACTATTTTCACTTATGGGATATATGGTTTATATGTGAAAATATAGTCTGTAATGGTAAATGTGTTTCACTGAGTCTTTTGATGATGTCAGCTGTTGAAATTATGAAATTATGTTGAATTTAGGGTCTGTTGTGAGTGACTAAGATTTACAGATTTGATTAGCTGAAGTTAAATTGTGTTTAAACATCCTGATAAGTATGTTATAAGAACAAATAATAAGGGAATACCTTTAAATTAAAGAGATTAAGGAAATTCTAATCCCATTGAAGTCAATGAGAAAACAAAGTGATTTGTATGCATTGAGGATTTTCCTGAATGTATTCAAATTCCTGCTCCCAGAATCAGGGTTGGAAATAGTAGATGATTCAGTTGGTGAATGAATGGAATGATGTATTTTTTTCAAGACCAAATTGTTATATAAAGTGCATCTGTCACTTGCATTTGTGAAAAGTTACTAAGAAGGACTTCAGAATTAGGAAAAACAAATTCCTTAATTTTTTTTTTCTCAGTTTAAATTTTACTGGAACTTTAGAATTTCTTCATAAACTGTCGTGATCTAAAAAGAGTTAGTCCTAGGTTGTTTTTCAGATATGTAAAAATCTGAAATATTTCAAGGTAATTTTGCTATGATTTTGAGAATTATAACACAAATTAACTGAATGATGTCTTCTGTCAAATATATGGAAGCTCGCATTGTTGCTCTGGTAGTGTTAATTTCTCTTTCCTCCTAGCAGCCAGAAAGTATATCAGGCTCTGTTCAGTCTTCAGTACTGGGGAAAGGTGTAAAACACCGACCTCCTCCCATCAAATTACCTTCAAGTTCAGGAAGTAGCTCTTCAGGTAATTATTTATCGACTTGAGCATCTCCTTTCTGTGTTCTGCTTATTGTAAAGTGATATGCTGACCCTTCAGTAAAGTTTTATTTTTAAAAAAGTCAGTGTTTTATCTGTGAAAAGAGCTTTTCAAAGTATCACTTTGTTAATTTCTGACTGTATTGTTGTACGAATACGTATCCTAAAAAATACTTGAGTTAACTTGTATTCACAGAACAATAATGTATTGTAATTATGTTTTTTTCAGGTAATATTTTTAGTCCACAGCAGTCAAGTGGCCATCTAAAATCCCCAACTCCTCCTCCTCCTCCTCCTCCTTCTAAGCCACCTGGTCTTTCTCGGAAGCAATCTATGGATCTTAATCAAGTTAGCATGCTCTCTCCAGCTGCCATGTCTCCTGCGAGCTCTTCACAAAGTGAGTCACGACCTAAATTCTCCATTAAATCTTAGGCTTTTGCTTAAATGCTTCCTGAGATAAAACTTCTTAACCTGTGGAATGATGAAATTTAAGTGTACAGTGTACCCTAAATTGTATAAGTTGTGCAGCTTTAGGCAGGTCTCTTGTTCACTGTATGTATTTTTATGTTTATTGTAATTGTGTTCGTTTTTCTGTATATATGTATGCACCCTTTGTGTATACGTTTTAATACATTTTATGCAATTAGTATGATCTCCTCTTTATGAAAGGCTGGTAGATGATGTGATAAAATTCCAAAGTGTAGATTTTTCCTCCAGTGTACAAACAGTATGTTAGATCAGTTTGCCTTTACATAATTTAAGCATCTGGTTTTTTAAATGTTATAGGAGCTGGTGCAGTTGTATCTCTATGTATGTATATAATCTGATTAGTCCCAAGGTGGTGATACAATAAACGATAAGATGATTTTTTAAAACACTCCTGCACTGTTTTACAAATCATTGCTGATTGCAAGTGTGGTGGTGATGCTGCTGATGATAGCACCATATTCTCAGGTGTTAAAATGTAAATTTCAATAATAAATGACATCCTAGTTTAATTATTTTCATTAACACTGACAGGATCGTTGTAATCGTAGCTATAGATCATATGCAGTCTTTAAAATATGTATGTGTCTTGAGACGTTTTGTGAAAAGATTTGTACAAAGAAATCACAGCTGCAGTTATTCAATTTTTAATGAATTATTGTGTACTGCACATTCCAATATCCTGCACAGTATTATAATATGCTTTTTTCATTAAATAATTCAAAATCTGGATAGCTCAAAAGGTGTAACTTCTCTGCCTTCTTGTTTTGCACAAAGAAAAAATAGAAAGCTGACAAAAGTTTTCTTCTAACAGATTTACTCAGTGCTTATTTTAGTGCTATGGATTGTGTAAATCTACTGCTCACAGTTGTTCCTTTAAGTAAGGCCCTTATCACAACAGCTGGACATTCACATTTCTTTCCTTTCTTTCTGCAGGACATGAAAGCTTAAAAAAAAAAAAAAAGAGAGAAAAACACTTTGAGCTTTTTGCTTTTTTGTTTTTGTTTCATTTTTGTATTGATGAGCTGTGCTTACTGCATCCACAACAAATACAGCTATACATACTACATTTAAGTAGACGGCACTACACAGTAGCTTTTAAAGATGCAGTATTATCCTCTGGTTCTTATTTTTAAAAGTTATTCTTTTTATTTGATCAAAATTTGGCAAATGGGAGTTTAGTTATCTGATAAAATTTAGACTGACCCCCATGATTACTGAAATAGTATCTGTTCTTTGTTGAATCTGTTGTTTTCCATGATATGTTTTTTTAACATGGTGCTATTGTGCAGGCAGTGCATATAGACTATGTGTTTAACATTTTAGGACAAAAACATTAATTAGGGTAAAATGGTCACTAAGAAATGGCTTTATTTTGGGTTAAGTATTACTGAATATAGAGTTAGACTTACTGTACGATAAATTATGGAAGAACTTAATGGAGGATGCAGAACAGTGTTTGGCTTAAAGAAGTAAGGTTGGAGAACGGGTTTTTGTGTGATTGTACTGCATCCTTAACAATGAGTGCGTGCTGCAACGCTCGTGTCGTGTAGAAATTAACACTTGCAGTTTGAGAAATGGGACAAATTGTCAGTGCTAAATAAGATTCCATTAACCTTATTATACAGAAAGGGACTGGCCTTTTATAACAAACTAGCACTTTTTATTTTTCTCAATGAGCAGGGTCTGGAACTCCTAAACCATCTACTCCTACTCCAACCAACACCCCTTCATCGACCCCACACCCTCCTGATGCTCAGAGCTCAACTCCTATTACCCCTTCTGCCACCCCTACTCCCCAAGATTCAGGCTTCACCCCTCAGCCCACTTTGTTAACCCCGTTTGCTCAGCAGCAAATGTCTCTGAGCCAGGCATTGCCTGTAATGACCATTCCTCTTTCCACCATGGTAACATCCATTACTACAGGAACAACCTCCACCCAGGTCATGGCAAACCCTGCAGGACTTAACTTCATCAATGTAGTGGGCTCTGTGTGGTAAGTGCTTTGTTACGACGGCTTCTTAATTTGTCCTGGGTGGGTTGGTGGTTGGTTGCTGGATTTTTTTTTGGCTGTACAGAATTGTTCAGCAGCCAGTAGGGTAGATATTTTTCAGAATCTGCGATACAAAAAGACCATTCACCTTGTAATTCTGAATTGAAAAGCCACTAGAAGCTACTTACATTTCTCAAAGTTGAAAGCATCTAGTATGAGAATACTGAAAGAAGTCTATAAAGAAAATTGTACTTTGAGCTTTTCAGATGCATATAATTTAATTCCATAAGATGTGCCTCAATATAAGTGTGTTTTAAGGTTTTGCTCTTTAATGTTGAAAACTTTTTATTAATCAGAGAGAAGGTGGAATGTTGTATGCAGACCACTAAATGAAAAATGGAAAGAAATTCGTTATAAATGTGCTATGAATAAAGGTGTGTGAAATTTAAGAAAAGAGTAAATATGTTTTCTAACAATTTAGGCAAATACTTAGATTAAATATTCTTTGTAAAACTCATTTAGCAGTTTTAAAAAATAATGCTGCTGGCAGGTGTAGATTATATGGTATAAAGTGAGCTGCTTTTAGACTAAATAAAATTCTGTGGTCAGTATAAGATGCTCAGTGTAAGACACATGGTGTGCTTCAATGCAGGTATCAGGCACTTGATTTATTTAAGATGTTCAGCAGTTGATTTCTGTTGGTTAATTGAAGAGACTTTTATGACGCAAAAGGAAAGCACCAACCTGTTCCTTAGTTTTTTATTACTGTAGCACAACTGTTTTGAAGACTGATCTTTCAGTGTTTCTAGAATAAAAGAACCACTTAAGTTTTATTTTCAGTGGATTATACTAAACAATCATTTGAGAATATGAATGTACATATTCGTTTTACACTAAGCATAATGATCTTTTAAGCTGCTTTGATGCTTTATCCACAATCCTACTTGCAGAAAACAATTAATTTAATTAGCAAAAGACAGAGGACAAAAACATAGTTACTCAGGTTTGCTTGTACCACTTGGATTTGATGTGTTGTCTTTCCTCTTCTACAGTGGAGCACAGACATTGATGAGTGGTTCAAACCCTATGTTGGGGTGCAACACTGGTGCCATAGCCCCTGCAGGTATAAATCTGAGTGGCATTTTACCATCAGGAGGTCTGGTACCAAGTGCACTGCCCGCTGCAATGCAGTCTGCCTCTCAAGCAGGTTAGTGTGAATAAGTTGAAAAGCCATCCTTCAGAGAGGGACAGTGTAAAACCTACTGTGAGGACAATGGACCAAAGTGGCCATTGTGTGAATGGATTATTGTTTGATGACTTGAACTTAGGAACAACATAAATATTTTTGCAGTCTAACTGTAAGCTATGATTGAGATTGTTTCTCTGAGAAACTGGAGTGGGGAAATGTACTCTGCACCCAGATTACCTTTGGTATGCCCAGCAGGATGTTTGAGATAAACTCCAAATTCAGATGCAATTTTGATAATGATGACTGCCAGAAAAGACATGGTTGAATTTAGAAGGAGGCCTCTGTTTTTAAAATGTGCAGGGTATTTCATTCTACCACTGGTACTCCTTTATTCTAGACGGACAAGTAATTAGTTTGTTATTGCTTTTAAATATGAGTATATTAATCTGTATGTTTCAATATTCATTAAAGCAACATTTATATTCTTTATTACATTTTCAGAAAAAAATAAACTAAGACAGAGAACCCTAATACATGATTATTGAATCAAAAGGATAGAAGGTACATCAAGGTATCCATCCCTTACATTGAGACAGTCAAATCTGTCTAAACCCATACTAAACTCTCGATAAATACCTTCACTGGAGAAGATTCCAGTCTCCTTCAGTAGCTGTTTGGAGTAGTTCATTATCTGTGTAAAATGTTTCCCCCTAATCACAGTGCATCTCCTTAATTGCAAATTAAATTATTTTTTCTCCTATTCCTTGCAGATGTGAAAAGTATTTGCTCGCTATTTCTCTTTACTTTCTAAGTATCAGAAACATGCTGTCATGTCCCACATTTGTCTTCTCTTTCTGATAGGTTGTATTTTTCAAACCTTTCATAACCCTGTCACTCTTTTCTAGACTGTCCAATTTGCTCACATCCTTCTTAAAATGTGATACCCAAAACTGGACACAAGCCTGAGCTTGGCTGATTTACCACTGTGGAGAACAGCAGAATAACTGCATCTCATCTCTTTCACAACATTCCTGTTAACATTTCCCCAAGTGAGGTCTGCCTATTTTTATTCATATTTTTTTGCAACAGCATTACATGAACCTAAGAAGGGCTATAGTGGTTTAGGCCAAAAAGTCCATCCAGTTCATATTCTGTCTCTCACAGTGGCCCATTAGAGGACGTTTAGGGGAAAATTTAAGTCCAGGCAAACGTAAAGCAGTACATCCCTTGGTATACAGCTGTACCTCTTCTGGCAGTCTCCAGCTTTGAGACTTTCTCAGCTGAAGAATACCCATGTGGATCTTTTTGCTTAATAACCCTTGCTAGACTTCTGTTCTGGGGACTTGTCTAATTGGTTTTTGAGCCCTTTTGTATTTTTATTATCTGCAGCATCTTGTGACAGTTCTATATATGTAAACTGTGTGAAGTTCTTTTCTTCTGTGTGTTCTATAATTTGTGGTACGGGTGATTCAGATATGTTTGTGACTTCTGTAATTTCTCACATCCTTTCTTGCTGTGTAGATGCAAAGATAGTTAACTCAGTTTTGTACTTGTTTGTTTGTCTTTTTGGAATTCACTGTCTTTGATTTTAGACCTTTTCTTCAATTCTTTATGAGCACTTCTAGTTCTAATCCTGTCCTTTCAAGCATTATCAACCCTTACCAATTTTGTCACAGATTTTTACTCCACACTGTCATCCACATAACAAATGGGAGTAGAGAGCTGATCTAGGTCTGTGGCAGACCTCAGTGGGGATTCTGTTTGACAGCTACAGTTTTACTGGAGCATTTAAATCAGTTCTGTACCCACCTCACAGATAATTACATATACATCTTTTTAGTGTGTCTTGGAGGAGTGCTGTGTGGAATAATGCCAAAAGCCCTCCAAGTCAGATGTCTCTTTGCAGGCGCCCTTGTAGGGGAGTACAGTTGCTAAGATTTTGGACAGGGTTGTTTGTTTGTTATAATGATCAAGAAACTGGGAACCTGCTACTTCATTCTGTCCTTGGACATTTCTAGGTTTACTGAACAAACAGTAAAACTTTTCAAAGCCAGAAAGAGAATTGCTGAAAAAATAACTGCCACGAAATTCTCCATGTTCATCTTTGTAGTAAATGCATACACAAGTTACAGGTTACAATATACAATGTTTGACAGTGATAGTTTTCTTTCTGCTCAGTCAGCTCTTTAACTTTGAATCTGGATAACTGTGAACTTGTCATCTTCATGGAAAATGCAGCATTTGTGTTAAAGTACAAAATTTAAGCTTGCCAGTTTTCCAGCTTCCAAATGTTTGAAATAATCCCAGTGGAAAGGTGTATTAATTGCAATACACATATATAATTAAGTAAAGACTTCCTACTAATAAAAAGATGTTTTCTTTAACAGGCAGCCCTTTTGGTTTGAAAAATGCATCAAATCTTCGGCCCTTAAATCTTCTACAGGTAATTGATATACTTGGACACAATAATAATAATTTCTTACATTTCGTTAGAGACATGCTTAGCACTGCTTACAGTATTGGCTGCCACAGATCTTTGAAGCCAGTTGATGAAACCATTTACTGCAAATTTCATTTGCTTTTTTAAAACACTTAAAATGAGGAAGAAGTTACTTATATAAAGATACCAGGTGGAAATGATATTCTCAGCTCACAACAAAGCAGCTAGTTTTCAGTAACAGTGTAAAAATGCTGACATTTGAATTCAAGAGATTAATCGTAAAATACCATCTTCAGTTTTCTGGATTTGCCTAAGCTTTTATTGCAAATCATTCTTGAAACTAAAGTTGTGATATGAAAAGCACAAAACAGTACAGCAGAATCACTCAGGGTTACACATCCAAGGCCTAAAAGCTAAGCTGAACATGCACAGGTAGGTGCAATAATAACTTTAAAGAGCTGCTGGTAATGAAAGTAGAGGTTTGCATAAGATAGGATGTTCAAAAAGGCTTTAAATGTTTCATTTGCTCTAAGCATACATACAAATAGAAACTTGAGCAGAGGGTGCTTATTACGTTTGAGCTCCATTAAAAAGCAGAACAGGGAGTGGAACTGGGTGTAATTCCTGGATCTTGAAGTTGCCTGCAAGTTAGAGCTGCAGAGGTGCAGCTTCAAAATGCCACAGATGTTGCACCATGCTTCAGAAAATTGATACCAGTAAAAGATCATCTGTAGCTTTGCTGCTTCGTCCTGCCGCTCCTGTACACACTCCAGAAACATGGGAAAGGACAGGCACAGGAGGCAGTGTAGAGCTCTTTAAAATGAACTGTTTGTATTTATGCGATTCCAAATTGAAGTATGCCCTGTCAGGCTACCTCTGATACTCAAAAGCCAACAATAATCTGGCTGGAATCACTGCAATTAAAATGGGGTAAGGGAGAGGAATTGAGACTTTTTCACTTTAACAGTTCTTGCATCAGACCTTCAGCTTATTTTTTGGAAGCATCTATTAAACTTCAGTGACATACTCAGAATGTGAAACTACTATACAGTGCTTTTGAAGACCATCCTTTACATTTCCAGTATCGGTACAATCTCTGCTATTTTAGTTGAAATAGAATAATTAAAAAGTATTTTCCTGTTTAAAAAAAAAATAATCCAGCTACAATTGATGCAGGTTTATTTTGAGCATGAGGCTTCCTCACAAAACAGCTGTTGCAAACCGATTCATTCTAAAGGATTTCCAAAAAACCTCCAAGGAATACATCATTATCAGTGTCACGTTCATCCTAGGACAGAGGGAAATGCAGCAGTTTGATTGAATTACGCCTTTTGTTTTTAATCTTCAACAGCTTCCAGGTGGTTCATTTATTTTTAACCTGCTCCAGCAGCAGCAGCAGTCTCAGCAGCCTACAACCTGTAGCCCTCAGCTCTTCTCAGGGAGAAGAGGTGTGTTGCTAACAGCCCTCAGTCTGGGGTGCATGGAGGAATCAGTTTCTCCTATTCTCACCATCTCAACAATAAAGGAGCCTTTATGCAACAGATCTGTAACAGAGAGGGAGGAAAGTCTTCCTCCAAAACCTTGTTGAACTGCAAAAGACCGCAGTGGCTTTGTTGCCGTGGCTGGAGCTGGGTTATACTCCTTTATTTTTATCCTGTATAGAAGAGCTGTAACAAAGCAGCTAAGCACTGCCTCACTCCAACATTAAAAGAGCCAGCCCACTGTGAGTGGTGTAAAATTAGCCTAGTCTTGCTCTGTTTATCATAACTAGCAGATACCATAGACAAACAGAGAAGAAACACAGACAGGATTACCACTGAGTAACAAAAACTTCGTAGCTCACAACTGCTATGAGCTGGTGTATGATCTTCACTCCTGTAGTGTAACAAAACTGCTCTCTCTGCACCAGAGAAATAAATACATCAGTTGGCTTTAAAGTTATCTTAAGACACTTACTGATCTGCTGCCTGTAATTAGTGTTAAAGGTGTTAATCTCTGAAGTCTAAAGACTTGATGGAAACCGCTTTATTCTCAAAATGAAAAATTTTAAGTGGTTAGTTCTACCTGTGCCTAAAGGTCTTTCCAGCACTGGTGCAGCAATTTGGGAAAACCAGCTGCTCAGCTTCTGTGTTCTTTACAATCACAAGCTCTCATCTCCCCAAACGTGCAAGACTTTTGTTTACCAAATTGTCTCTGTGGATACACAACTCGCTTTGTCATAATTTTGCTTGTGCTGCTGTAGACTGTTCATAAATAAGATGACTCTTTAAAATATTTTCATGGTGTATAGTCTCCTGTGTCACAGGCCTCGTTCTGAAATGTGTGACGGTTTAATAGGAGACTTCCAGACTTATTCTCAGAATCCAAATGTCAGTTACTAGTTGGATTAACAAACTATATACATACATATATATAATTCAAGCTCATATTCTAGTGTTTTATTTTCTACATGCTAACTTTAAGGACATTTACACAAAGGCTGATTTGAGCCTAAGTCCTTTCTGTGGCAGAAAGGTTTTTCTGGAAGAAATCAATCTCTGTATTGGCTAACTTGCCATAAGGAATGGTTTTCTTACTACATATTATAGTTCAGGGTTAAGGTTGTTAGGTTAAAATGAGCTATTATGAACACTAGATTCCTTAACTCACTCTAAGGACAAGAACATGTATGTTCACAGTGCTGTAATCCAAGTGCTTAGTGGAAAAAACTTTAGTACCAAAAGACAAAAAAAAATCTGTGCTACCACTAGTATACCTACTTTGTTCGTACTTAGGGTTGTTTCTTTCCAGATGCTGGTTCTATGACTTTGTTAGTCTGTCTTCATTGTCTTCACCAAGATGATGATGTATGTCTTGATGTTCAGTCTTTTGGCCGAGTTTACCTAGATCTTAGCGGTATTATTTCATGTGGTCATTCTAAAGAAGCATTGCAATTCCTGGAAATGCACCAGCTCAAAAACTCGTTTTTTTTTTTTCCCTCCTTATGACTGATAAGCCATGCAGTTTGCTTAAATCATGTGTAATATTTTATTTCCCTGCTATTTGGATCAATGCAAGAAAAGGTCGTAATTCAGCACTCTTAATGTCAGTAAACACTAGATCAGAATCCAGTAATTCCATTTAGTGTCAGGGCTACTTTGTTCTGAAAGCAAAATTTTAAAAGCAGAGTTCATATTTTTTTTTTTTAATTACATTAAGGCATATATGACAGTCTGAACATGTGAATGTAAGTTTTCAGACTTTTCACGTTTTGATTATGATTAGGACCTTTGCATGTGGATGGTTTCAGGTGTCACCTGAAGGCTTTGAGGGGTGGGGAGCAGGAGAGGAAATGCGCTAAGATTACAACCATAAACTGTAATCTCTACTGACTGACAGCAGGGAAGCAGATATCTGCATGGTACTTCTGAGTCACTGCCATAATTCCGTTTCTGCCAAACAGCTGTTTGGAAGCATTCGGCATCCGTTTGTTATACTTCAGTAGGGGCTACATTGTAGCCTGTATCTACATGCACTGTAAAACGTAGAATTAAATGTTTTTAAATGGCACTTCGGAAGCTTGTCGTCACGCTGGCTTTACTTATTTATTGGTACTGAGTTTGGTAATAAGGATCAAGCTTTTCATTTTTGCTAGGGGTCTGACCAAGGTCCATCCAATCAAGATCAGGCATTATCTGCCCAACAAGCTGCTGTTATTAACCTGACTGGAGTAGGGAATTTTATGCAACCTCAAGCCACAGGTATGTGCTTGCTGAGCCTCCTTTTGTATTTAAGTGTGTATGTTGATAAATTCACACTGAAATGAAGTTTGGTCTTACGGAAGTCTTAAAGAACAACTTGCTATTTATTATCAGCACATGAATTATACAAGAAATACTTGACTTCCACTACCAACGCGTGCACTTCTCTGCTTTGTTTGGCAGTTAAGTGTAATAAATTGGTTATATCGCATGAGTAAGTCACACTTGATACGATAAGAAAATACAGGAAAATTCCATGCCAGACTTCATTGAAGAATGTTTCTTTAACTGTGTGGTTAACATCCAGTATGAGAAACCTCTTTGTGTCTCCACGAGCACTTCATAATCTAATTATGTTCTAACTAACCAAGTACGTATATCATGTATATTTTATTCTGCACTGTTTCCAATTTTACTTAAACTAATTCTGTTGATCCTCCCTTTCTGTTACACTCTATTCCTATGCCTTCCTTTCCCAACCCTGACAAACTCAACCTGACCTCTTTGACCTGCCTGCTTTCCCCTTCTCCTTTCTTAGTGTTGTCTCAGCTTGGCTCTGCCGTGAACAGACCTGGGCAAAGCCTTCCTCAGCAGAGACTCCAGCTCTCTTCTGCCTTACAACAGCAACAACAACAAGCCTTGCAGCAGCAGCAGCAACAGATACAAGTAATCCAGCAACTTCGCTCTGTTTAAAAAAAAAAAAAAAGAATTCTCAGCTCCAAAACAAAAAATCTCCTTTTTTTAAAAACTGTCTTTACAGTCTAAAACTAAAAAAAAAAAAAAAAAAATGAATTCAGACAAACTATCATGAAAGACTTGAAATCTGTAGTTTTCTCAGCTTGGAGCACTGCCTTTATTTTTATTCATTTAAGCCATCCACCTTCCTGATTTGATAACATTCAAGGAGTGCTTGTGGCACATTACTAAATAAGCTCTGCCAGGTGCCATTAGGATTGCAAAATAAAGACACTTGAAGCACCTGTAAGTTCCAGTGTAGCACAGCTACAGTCAGTATATACAACATCTCTGACAAAGCATTCCTTTAGCATTCTGTTATTCAGATGCTTTACGAAAATATTAAAATACTTTTAGCACACGGTCTTCTTGTGATACACAAAGAAAACACTACATACACAGAAAAGGTACGATGCTAAAAATGTACTGTCACCAAATGTTCACTGAAGTTGCTGAGTTACTGCAGTTACTGCAATGGAGAGAAAGGGCAAAGAAACAGCTGTCTGAGAACGTGTACAGTGTTAGATATGCCCTCAGCAGGCTTCTGTGCCACTGGTGCTGCTTGACTGTACTCATTGCCCAAGTACATGATGTATTCCTTTTGTTAACCTAGTGCCTCCTCAGTTTATTTTTTTTCCACCTTCCTGTCATTCTTTCTGATGTGAAACATAGCTTCATAGCTAACACTAACAAGCTTTTTCTCCCCCTTCTCCTTCGTGGCAGCAGTTGCGATTCTTGCAGCATCAAATGGCTATGGCGGCAGCAGCAGCAGCACAAGCAGCTCACCTGCGACATCAACAGCATTCAGGCAGCCACTCAAAAAGTAAAAGGAAAAGAGGCACACCAGCCCCTCCAAAATCCTGAGACTTGCTTTTTTTTTTTCTCTATAAAAATGATTCAAAGGTGATTTTTTTTTCCAGTTCAAAAAGGAGAAAGCTTAAAAACAAATCAGTGTTTTATATTACTGGTGGGAAACCGGCCATTTGACATTACACTGAAATAAACTGGTTTTGGAAGCTACCCCTATATAACGTGGCGACTTCATTGATAAAGCAGCTAGGGTCCGGTTTCCTTTTAAGTCACTTAATTTTTTAACAGAATGTTTTATCTTGTATTTTTTACCATTCAGCAGCATTGTACATAGTATAAGGGTGAAAAGCATTTTAGAAAAAATGAACTTTGTAAATGTAGTATTGGTATTTGTTTATTTAGTATAAAAAGGTTTGTGAACACTGTAACAAATACAATTTTTACAAATCCACTTTTGAAAAGATCTTGCCTTTTGTTCAGTTCGGCTTTATGCTTTTTATTACTTTGTCTATCAGCTTCTTTACTTCTTTGTGTCTTGTTATGGCTCTGGTGATACAGTCCTGAAGCTTGGCTCCTGTCAGAGGACTTCCACCTAAGAATCGAAAGGAACAATTTGATTTTCCACTTACGCTTCAGTTAAGTATCCTTACATGTGTTTTCCAAGTCAGGGTATTAATATAGTAATTCTCTCAACTAACTTTCACCTAAGAGAGTATACAACTTCAACTATAGCCTCAGGCACAGAAAACAAACACGCTGAAGCTAAACAGTAGGCACGCTCAAGATTTGTCCTTTGCTATGTGCAGGATAAGCTATGACTTTTAAATGTCACTCATGCCACCTCTTTCAAAATGAATTTCAAGAGTAAGTGGTTTAATCATTACTTAAGCAATCTGTTGTCATAAAACGCACACATTTTACAAAGAAAAGCGGCTATATAGCATATAGGTCAAGAAAAGACGATCTTCTTCATAGGTTACTGTGCAATGAGCTTGGAAGTACCTGGCTTATGGACGGAACAGAGTCTGTCTTCTTCATCAGTTACAATGGTTACTGTTCCAGTTGCTAAGTCTTCTTCTTCAGCAGTTGGATCGACTACGAGTAAGGTGCTTTTGAAAGGAAAATATATGCAGACGTTAGTACATGATGTTCCTTAAACATGGCTGCAAAATACATTTGCTAATTAATTTTAATGTAGTGTTATAAAATAATTCTAGATTGATTTAGTGTTCAAACTCATCTGTGTTTTTTTTTTACCACAATGTACTAGTTTTAAAAAAAAAGGGAAATAGTGTATATGTCTGTTAAAATACCAGCTGTCAAAATACATCTTTATGTGCAAGTTTTATAGACCTGTGGTATTGCAGGAAAATACCGTTAAAATTGTTATTTGCAGTACGCAACCACTTATTTCATAGTTAAGCAAAGACGATGTTTTTAGGTGTAGCCTTCATTAATCTATATCAGACCTTAAGGCAAAATACATTTCCTACTGTAAATTCACCAAAGTAGCTCTCAATTGTTTGTCAGAGAGCTCTAACATCACTCAGACTGTGAATGGTTCAAAAATGGTTACTGGGTACCTTAAGGAAATCAAAATAAGCTGTCAAATACATCAGACAATGCAGATCATTAAAGGAGAAAATACTAGTTTTCAAGTTAAAAATTGAGCAAACCAATGAAAAAAAGGATATCAACTAAAAGACAACTTTGCACAACAAGAGCTTGAACTTAAAAAAGCCAAACAACAACACGTCAGGCTTAGTTTCTCTTTCAAAAACAAAACAAACAAAAAAAATGGTACTACAAACGTTTCGCTTCTGAGTTATGATATAGCCAAACGGACTATACCTGAAGTTTTCATGAAGCCTCAGTTCACGTGGGTTAACTAAATTTTGTGTGAGAGATTGATGCAATCGACTTCAACCTACCAGCTACAGTGCACCTAGACTGGATGATTATGGCAAGTTCTGGGGGAATAGCAGTAAGGCTATATGCCCATTAAATAATTGGAATAATTTTTTGATTTAAACTCATGCAGCAATGCATAATTTTTAAAAAGTTCTCCTGGGTAATTTACACTTTAACCAACAGTTTCAGATTGCTCTTTCAGTGCAACAGTGTAATAAAAATAACAGTCCTTAGCTATGCTACTCAAAAATGCTACTTTTTTATTCTACCCACACAGGCTGTGCAGCATCAGTCCTGTGCAGCATGACAAAGGAAACCTGAACCCACCGAGAGCTGGATGCATCAGACCTGGCTCTTTATTTATGTACAGGCTGACTCCGCAGGGATCATGCTGTGGAGCTCCACAGTGCTCTGCACCAGCGCGCCTGTAACTTTCTGCTTTGATTCATTTGGTAATCGCTTGATCAGCATTGGAGCTTAGCACTCCCCTCACCCCGTCCCACAGTTGAATCAAAGGGCCTATCAGTAATTTCTGTGAATACAGCTAAATGTGCCGTAAACGCCTGACGTCTCTAAATATTTAAATGGATTGATAGCACAGTAAATACCGTATTTTTGATTCTCTACTTTTCTTCTATGCAGCAACAGAACACTTAAATAACATACTTACACTAATGAAGAGCCAATAAACAATTTCAGATGAGGAGTCAAGTTATCAGATGGGATTATTTTGACTTCTTATAATCAGATTCTTTACGTACAGGAACAATGACTTAAGAGTGCTGGTCATACTTCATCTTGGGTAATTATGTTTTCAGTTATCCAGAGGTTTTATTGTTTTGAGTGGACCGGTACTTTTTACTTCCTCTGTTGACTAAACCCTTCATATAATCTGTTCAAAAAACTACTGTCTTTTGTATAAGCTATGTACATAAAATTTTACAAGATTAACTCTATTAGTTGCGTTCATTTGTCTCAAGGATACTGCATAAACATAAATCAATACCTTCTCCAAAACCTTCAACCCTAGAGTACTTTTATGCCTGTCCTTTAGGCTGGGAAACAGTTCTGCTTGAAGTCACAGGAGGAAGTTGGACAAACTTTGGTGTTTTTTTTTGCTGCATACTCATTTATACTGCAGAACTAGAAATCAGTTCAGCGAGACACACCTTGGATATAAGAGCAAGCGAAACAGCATTGCCTGAACCCTCGCGTCCTTCACCAGCAGCAGTGGATGAGAAGTGCAGAAACACCAGTAGCATCCTCACGTTTTCACTATTTCTTTTAGATTCACAGTTGTTTTCATAAGTACAAAACAGTTAGGAACTTACTCATCAAATATAGCAAAGGATGTGGCAACTGGATGCTTTCTGATAACCAAAGGATTCTTCTGTTTTAAATTAACTTCCGACAAACCAGTTTCTTCATTTATAGTAACAGATGGCAATTGGACTGAAGAGATGAAAAAATGACAATAGTAAAATATTAAACACTGCTATTTTCAATAGGCCTACAGATGTCCTAGACCACTGAAATATTCAAGCTGTCCTCTTACCATATTGGTAAGCCACTGAAAGCAGATGAGAAGGGGGTTTTGGTTACATTATTAGTGTTACATTTTTTGAATCCAAGGAAAGTGTTTAGCTTAAAACTAGCTGTTCATGTAACTATTTCACTTTTCTCTTGAAAGTAACGTTCCTCCCTACATGGAAGCATTTTCTGCTTCCAAAATACTGTACGATTACAACACCTTTAGTCTCAAATGGAACAAAAAGCATTTTTTCCCCAAAAAATGCCTACAGGACATGTAAAAAAAAAAACATATATATATAGTCTCATCTCATGTATTTTATACATCTGTAGAAAAAGCACAATCCAATCTTAAGATCACTCTCACTCTAACAACCCAGTAATGGAGACAGGGAAATCAAGAGCAAATTAGCTATGGGAACTCAAAGGCAAGCAATTCATGCTTAGAAAAGGAAGCCTTTCTCTTAACTCTTTATGCTGTCTCCTACATGCGTATATAAACCACACCTTGTGAATAATCATACATATCTAGCATGCATGAAAACAGTTCTTTCAAACTATAATGCATGAAGCTACAAATATTGTGTTTTGACAAAATAAGCTAAGCTCCCAGCAGCTTGTTCTGCCTACACAACACAGATGAACAAGGTAAGCTGCTCTACTAGACATTAAAGTCGTTTGTGACCGCTGCTGAAAGGTTCCGATTTCTGAGACAGAACACACAGAATGGCTATTAATCTTACAAGACAGCAAGAACATACGTACAAAAAGATCTTACTGCCCAGCTGTTACGTATCTATGGAATCCTTACCATCAGTTCCACTCTGTATTCCCAATTTAGGAATTTAGGTGACAGAAAAAAGCAGAGTTAAGGAATTGTGAAGCAATTATTTTCCCTCATGATTAAAAACTAACGTATTTCTCCAAGCAACAGCAATCAGAGTGTGTTTCTTACTCTAGAGAAGACTTACCATTTTTTAATGCTGCTAACAAAGCAAAGGCACTGGCATCCAAGATGTTTCCATCATAGTCCAGACATATGATGTCACAGTATAACACCCAAGCAAGCTATCAAAAAAGGTTTGCACACGTGAATTATTACAGCAGCTAAGCAAATGGTGCAATATCTAAGAAAACACTGGCCACACAAACAAAGATACTTATTTCTTTCATAAGAACAAAATTTTACACTTTAGACCTAAACCAAGCTATCTAAATTGAAAAAACAACAAAAACAACAAAACTACAACCCCCAATACCTTCTTTAACATCTTAACCACCATGATCTTGCTAGTATGCCCTTCTTTATATGGAGATACAACTTACCTTGCCATTTGCAATACACAGATCTTCTTTTGCTATTATCTGTGAACTAAAATAAAACGAGAAAGTAAAACAGCAAATAGAAAACTGTCTTGCAGAGTTGTTTGTGGTGTAATTGCAGTAAGATGGTCCTTACTTTTCAATCACATCCGCGATAAACTGGCTTGCTGCTTGAGCCTCTTCGCCAGGAGGTCCAGAGCGAAACCTTGTTGAACAGAGGGATGGCAGTTCTACATTTGGAACTGGGTAACAAAAATCATCAGTTATAAACTAAAGAAATCATGGCATGGGAAATCAAAAACAGAAATAAGACAATATGCACTTTTAATACCATTTTATGTGCTTCAAATGAAAAGCAAGACCAAGAATTCTTCAGTCAAGCCTTCCTACTTCTCCCCTCAAAAATACTTACATTTGAGTTTGTACTAAAGAGCTTGTAGAAGTCTGTACTTGGAAAAGGTATGTTCCACAGAAAAGCAAATACTTGTACTTACCATTTTCTGTTTGGATTCCTTCTGTGAGTATCATGACCTCACACAAACCCTTCCCTTAGTGTTAAGCATTCTTAACTAGATAAAGCAACAGCACCATTTTCGTCCCACTGCGTCACTTTACTGGTATGCTATCTGCTTTTCATCAACCATTAAAACTTGATGCTTTAGACTGGAAGCAAAAACATGCATAAACTTTTGTGGAAAAAAAAATCCACAGACCATAATGAGGTTCACTGAAAACAACATACTTTGGAGGTACCTTATAAAAAAGGGGATTTCACATAAGCTCTCTGTTCCACTGAATGATTTTATTTCACAAGAAACTCTGCACAGGAGTGAGGATGCTGGATTTCTACAGTTCCCTGAGAAATAAGCAGTTTGTGTAGCCTTTTTTGTCTGCTGGGACTTCAAGACAAAAGATAACGTGCCTTTGCACAACCTTGCATGGCCCAATCTTTCATAGATGAACTACCTTTCTCCCCTTAACAAACATCCCTCACTGAGGGTTTATTTTCATCCCGGTCTGGAAACAGGAATGAGAAAGTAGCTTTGCATAGAAAACTCACAAGCAGAGCAGGGAAATTCTGAAATTTCTGAAGTACCACTTCCTGAATGTCAGTTTGAAAACTGATTTTATGGCAAGTAATACAGCTTTACCCAATTTCTTTCCCTAAAGAGGCCTTCACAGCACGCTTCATCTGTCCCATCATTACTTTTAGCTAAAGCAATAAAAAAATCTGAGTAAGAACAACACCAAAAAGCTTACCAATATATCCTTTATTAGCAGAATCTACCGCAGGTGCAGCAAGTTCCTGGAATAAAAAAGGAAGAAATGAAGAGCTGAATTTTGTTCAGAAAGATTCTCCAGCTATTCTAAGTACGAAGCGTCATTTTCTTGCCAGTTATCATTGCAGTTAGATTTACAAGAGCTCTTTTTCATCAGTTGCAAGTTCATAGGTAGCAAACCGTCTGTATGTTGCCAATGGGAAAACCTCTCACTGCATGCAGGGGTGTGAAGTGATTTATCCCAGGGTTCACGGCAGGCCACCAGTAAAGCTGAGGCTACAAGGCACTTCACAGTCCAGCCAACTAATTACCAATCCACTTATTGATCAGTCTGCAGAAACTCTTCAATTGCTGTCTGTTATTTCTAGATAAAAGCTCTGTATTTCTGTGCATATCTTTCCCCGTATGCAGTACACACCACAAAAATACACATTCTCAGAATGTACAAGCAGCACTAGACAGTGAAATAATATTATCTCTGAGACCCGAAAGTAACTCATGAAATAATGTAATTGTATCTGACTGGCATATTATTGTAATTCGTCAGGAGATGCATTCTACAGAAAAATAAACAAATTCAGCTAACAGACAAGTTAAAATCAAAACCAACCATACCGCTTTAACTCCACAAATTACTGTAGTATTTCCCAGTTTCACCAGGGCAGACCCATCTGCTGTTGTAATTGAACCTGAAGAGAAAAAGTGCAGTTCGATACAAATCTTTCTTTCATTCAAATTAATTAACATCCGCCTTTATAAAGTGCTTAATCTCTGTCATTTTAAACTAAACGCAGGCTAAGCAAAGTCTTGATGAATCCAGGATGGGAACAGATCCCCTCCCTCTATCAAACAGTCAGAATATTGGATTATTAGCATTCTTAAAATTCAAGCTAAGGGTTGATGAATCCATTATCCAAAATTTACTACTAGCATTTTCTCCCAAAATATTACAGATTAAGCTTGCCTCATTATTAGCTTGATCAATTTTTTTCATGTACAACAGATTGTGTTTTGTACATTGATGCAAACTTGAACTAATAATATCCTTGACATTAATAGCAGTCAATGCTCTACTAGATGAAAACGTACCTTTTACCACACAAACAGGTAAAACAGCTCTAGATCAGATCCTATCAATGGAAAACTTTTAAGCCAGTAATCAAGGACGGTTATCACCAGATTACCTTTTCACTGACTTAGAGCTAGACCTCCTGAAAAGGCAACACTGTACAATGGAAAAAATCTGCAGCATTTGTTTCAGGAATAACCAGCAATCATTCCGTGGTGGCGCATGCTAACCTGCATATTTCTTTCAGAAACCACAGCAAGGTCTAAGAAAGGTAGTTAAGGCCTGCTGCTCACTGCACATAAGGCATCTTGCCTCTACTTGAGCCAGCTGCTCATCGAGCTTAGAACAAAGCGCAGGCCAGGAGTCAGCACCTTTCAAGATGCCAGGCATCGGTTGTGCACTGGTCAGGATGTGGACAGACACTGCCTTCAGCATCCAGAACATGAAGCTGCTGGTCTTAGAAGGAGCCACACTTCTAAGACCACCTAAATTTTGCCGTGCGTACCAGCCCGGGGCAGGACCAGAGAACAATGTTCAAAAATATTACTGTACCATGCGTTCTTTTCAGTGTTTGTTGGAACTATAAATAAAAATCCTTCCTCTTTCTTGTTTCAAAATTCAAGCACCAAGAAATCTGATCAGCAAGTCATTAAGGGTACTGGCTATTGCAATGAGAGATTAATAATACCCACATTATCATTATTATTCTACTTACCTATGTTGACAGTGGTTGCCCGGAATTCACCTAGCTCCCTTCCATCAGGTCGACAGTTCTCTTTCTACACAGAAATTACAAATTTCAAATTAGAAAACATACTCTTATCAAGTAACACACCAGACGTATTTGATCAAATAACACATCAGTAAGTTTATATAAAAAGCATTCTCCATTTTGGTGGAAATGCACAGCTACAAAATTGCTAGGAAAAGCTCGATCACATTCCAGACAGTTTTTCATCAACAGATGCCCTGTTTGTGGTTGCAGGTTCAGGGTTTTTTTATTTATTGAAACTGATTTAGAAAATAAATATAACAATAGATTGATTATCTGTTTCAAGGATAAGTATTACAGGCTAGATTCAGAAACTTAAACTGAGAGTTTCTACCTGTATGCGTTGTTTGGAGTTTTTAGGCAATTCCCATCCCTTAACTCCGCCTAGCAGAGCTCTCAAAATGAATATTAGAGTGAAAACAAAACAAAACAAACTTCTAAATATTGTCAGTCAGAAGTTGTTCAACAGAACCTAAATCTTCAGTTAAAAGCAGCATCAATTTGTTATGATTCACGTTAGATCTGAACTATTACTCATCACAATTTCAAGCTTCTCAAAATCAAAACTTTTGGTTCAATTACAAGAAATGAAACTAATGGCAGTAATGCTGTGCTCATTTCCAAGTCAATACTATTTTAGTGTAAAGCATACAGGAAAAAAAAAAGGCTCTCCTTCATAGTTACAGTGAGCACAGTTAGTAGCAATATTTTTTATTACTTTTAGTAGCAACTGAAAGCCAAGTCGCTTTGCACTAGACACAAGCCTGCACCACCACCTTGGTCAAATTTAACTCAGATTCCTTTTGAGGCCAACAAAAGCATTTTCACATCTGGAGTTAAACAGGAACACAACCTGCCACGGAAACAGTGACAGAGACAGGAAGAAAAACAAGTTCTGAAGAGCTACAAGCATTTTTCCCCAACTCAATGAATTGTTTCTCCCCTACAGTTTCAAGTTTCCATGCAAATTAAAAAAGCTTGAGTACACAAGAAGAATTGCTTGCAAGCAATTTATACATGCACATCATGTTTTACTCACCAAAAATCTTCTGTAATATTCCAACGGTTCCACTGTTCTGCAATAAATAGGAAAGGATGTTTACACACAAGCTTCCAAGGAGAGAGAGCAAAAAGAAAAAGCAAGCGCTATCCTACAACAAAAAATAATCTAAGAATCAAGATGGCTTGCAAAGCTGCTTAGCAATATGAAATACGAATATGAAAGACTTGGAAACTCTAGACTGATCTAAGAAACAGTAAAGATGAAGACACAAAGCTTTTTTCTCATTCATTTTCCAAAATACTTCTTCTCCATAACGAATCTGCATGCACATACACCTAACACAAGCTACTAGCTTTCACCTCAGTAATATTAATTAAATACCTATTAGTTTTAAGGTCAAAGTGAATGTTTTCTGAAGCAAGAATATAGAATTTTTTGAAGACCTGCAGAAAGTGTAATTTTATTACAGTATCTGAAATATTTGGTAGCTCAATGACTGCATTCAGATGCACAGAACAGTTTAACACAACTACATGAAATGGTATATTTTTCTCTGAATCTTTAGAAAAAAATAAAAACTGCAATAAATGCTTCATGCTTCAGTTGAGAAATAATTTATGTTTATTATTACTCAGATATTGCCAACATAGTTTGTGCATTGTTTTTTTAAGCACACAACATTAAGGTAAAAAGAACTTATAAGTGTTGTTTCAGTATTTGAACAAAGCCTTCTCCTGTTTAGAATCACAGAATCATTAAGGTTGGAAAAGCCCTCCAAGATCATCTGGTCCAACCACCCCCCTGCCACCAATGTCACCCACTGAACCATGTCCCCAAGTACCACATCCAACCTTTCCTTGAACACCCCCAGGGACGGTGACTCCACCACCTCCCTGGGCAACCCGTCCCAGTGCCTGACTGCTCTTTCTGAGAAGAAATGTCTCCTCATTTCCAACCTGAACCTCCCCTGGCACAACTTGAGGCCATTCCCTCTAGTCCTGTCACTGGTTGTCTGTGAGAAGAGGCCGACCCCCAGCTCCCCACACCTTCCTTTCAGGCAGTTGCAGAGAGCAATGAGGTCTGCCCTGAGCTTCCTCTTCTCCAGACCAAACACCCCCAGTGCCCTCAGCCGCTCCTCACAGGACTTGTGCTCCAGGCCCTTCACCAGCTTCGTAGCCCTTCTCTGGACACGCTCCAGGGCCTCGATGTCCTTCTTGTAGTGAGGGGCCCAAAGCTGAACGCAGCACTCGAGGTGCGGCCTCACCAGAGCTGAGCACAGGGGGACGATCACCTCCCTGCTCCTGCTGGCTGCACTATTCCTGATCCAAGCCAGGATGCCGTTGGCCTTCTTGGCCACCTGGGCACACTGGCGGCTCGTGTTCAGGCGACCATCAGTCAGCACCCCCAGATCCTTTTCCTCTGCACAGCTTTTGAGCCGCTCTGCCCCAAGCCTGTCGCGCTGCATGGGGTTGTTGTGACCCCGCACTCAGCCGTGTTAAGATGCAGGCACTGACAGCGGCGCTGTTACACACACACACACGTTTTATAACGTGTACCCAGAAGGAAATAAGGGGGCTCCGGAGCAGCATGCTTATCCCCAGGGAAGCCGGCACACGGAGCCCCCGCGTCTCATGGGGGCTCCTCCGATCCCACCCCCAGCCCCGCCACAGGGGCCAGC
Source organism: Anser cygnoides (assembly GCF_040182565.1). Lineage (NCBI taxonomy): Eukaryota > Metazoa > Chordata > Aves > Anseriformes > Anatidae > Anser > Anser cygnoides. The sequence continues at coordinate 186,445,199 of NC_089873.1, forward strand.
ACCCCTCCGCACCCACCCACCCACGATCACTCGCGACACCGCATTTCCCGATCACTCGCGACACCCCATTTCGCGCAGCAGGCAGAACCCACGGTCCCAGGACGAGGAGAGAAGCCGCGGGCTCCCCGATCCTCCTACAACCCCCGGGGGCCATGCCCAGGCGGGGCAGAGCCGCGAGGGGCCGCCCCGGCGCCCCGCGCTTACTTGAACGCCGTCGCCATGCCGCTGCCTTTCCCCTCCCTTCCCTTCCCTTCCCCGGGTGTGGTTCCGGGGTTAGAGCGCCCAGAAGCCTCCGCTGCCGGCCGGCTGCCAGCACGGCGGGGCGGGGAAGGGAAGGGAAGGGGAAGGAAAGGAGATGGCGGCTTCCGCGTGGCTGTAGCCTCGCCACAGGGCGCCGAGCCGCTGCCTCCCCCCCGCCGCCGTGGGCTATGGCGCTGCCGCTGCCCCTGCCCGAGGCCGCCGCGTTGTTGGCCGCCTTCCTCCTCCTCCTCCTCCTCCTGGTGAGAGCACCCGGGGGTGGCGTGGAGGGCTCGGGGTGTGTGGTGTTTGCAGCGGGGGGGGGGGGGCTCGCAAGGGGTGTGATTTGTCCCGGGGGTTGTACGCTTCCTGAAGGCACCCGCAGTGGGGCTCCTGTCCCAGCCGCTCAGGGACAAGGGGTGTGCTTCTCTGCTGCGAAAATGGGGAGCAAGGTTGAGCATTTTCTCATGGAAGCCGAAATTCTGCCGCACGCCACCTCTGCTACCTCTGTGGTGCTCCCCAGGACCTGGGGAGACAGGTGCCAGCTGTATTTCGGCTGTGCATAGAAGTGCTCTGACAGAGGCGTGCTGCGCTCCAGAGTAATGCCACCGCTTCCAGTGGCTCAGTGCGGTACCGGAGGCAGCGCCAGCTGGCTGACAGATTATTTGGACAAGGTGCGGCGAGGCTTGGACCAACCCTTCGAGGGCATCCGGAGTCGCAGTTGACTTAAGACCATCTCGTCTAACTGTTAACCCAGTACTGACAAGTTCACCGCTAAACCACGCTACCAAGTTCTACATCTACGCGCTTCTTGAACACCTCCAGGGATGGCGGCTCAGCCACCTCCCTGGGCAGCCCATTCCAATGCCGCACAACCCTTTCGGTGAAGAAATTTCTCCTAATAGCCAGCCTTGGGGTTGTTGTGGCCCCAGTGCAGGACTCAGCACTCAGCCTTGTTGAACCTCATGCGGTTGGCCTCGGCCCAGCCTATCCAGATCCCTCTGCAGAGCCCTCCTACCCTCAAGCAGATCAACACTCGCACAAGAAAGTTTAGGTCCATTGCAGTTTGGTGGATGAAGCAATGTACTATTGACTCATCTCATTACTGAAATATGTTTCGTTGCCCCTTGTAACGTATTTAGCAGCTAGATAAACCTTTAATACATTGCTGGGTATATAAACAATGCTCAAATATTTTCTTGCTTATCTTTTTCATCACAGGTTTGTGTGATTGCTCACATAACTGCTGTAAAAATGCCAGCCCTTCACCGATATGAGGAAGAAAAATTCTTCATAAACTCTGAAGGCAGGAAAGAATCTGTACCAAGTATACATGATCCCCCCACAAAGGAACTCTCTGTTGTTGTGCCTTCATACAATGAGGAAGACCGGTGTAAGATTTTTCTTGTTTTGAGAAAAAGAAGAAAATCTATCTGTTGTTCCTCTGATAATGCAGAGGTCAGTTTATGTTGGCAGTAGACTCTAGCACTCCAGATTATGTATCTGATTTTCTACACAGCTTCCAGAAAACAGTCCAAGTACATTGAATTTCAAAACTAAGATATTGTGTAATTTGATTGCTGCTGCTAAAAGTAGGATGGAGCACTTGTAGGAATCTGCTTTATTTTGATAAAGTATAGCAGGATAGCTACTCATTGCCCCTGTAGTTGCTGTAAAGCAAGGTGCATAAACAGACTTTTAAAATTAATTTCAGACTTGCTGTAAGCAACAGCAGCAGTTTCAGACAAGCAGGAAAGGGATGATCTGATGGTTTTGATTCTGCTGTTTTGCTTTTGGCTTGGCCATATATATGAGGACATAAGACTAAAAAGTGAAGTCTTTCCAATGTGACAGAAATTGTCGAGCTGTAGTTGTGGTTGACATGATAGCACAAGCACGTTTCTGTTCTTGGTGAGTGAAACTACCAAGCTGTTTGGGATTCTTTTGAGGGATGTTGACAAACAACGTGCGTCTGGACACAAAGTAGGCCTGGCTCTTTCTTGAGTCCAGTGCATTCCTCAGTTCTGGTTCTCATATGTGTGCTTGCAGTAAGCAAGAACATAAATATTTCATGTGCTTTTCATTTAGTTGTCTCACTGGAGACAGAATAAGCGCTGGTGATGTGCTCAGGAATGAGCATATCCTGCAAAGATAACCGTAACGTCGAATGTCTTTCTAACGTGCAGATAAATCAGCTGCAAAAGTAGCGTAAGTTTGTTGGCTGAAGCATCACAGCCAACAGCCTTAGTAGGAGAAGGCATGGGACTAAGTAGCATTAGGAATTTCTCTGTAAGTTGGTTTAAATAGACGAAAGTCAGTGCTGGTTTGCAGGGTCAGTCTTGGAGATTATTCTAATTTTTTCTTTAATACTACTTAGAGAATTGCATTTTAAAATGGAAAGTGGGTTCTAATCTTTAAAACAAATTTTTGTTTCTGTCTTACTTGTGATTTTTTTCATTGTTCTTGCACTCAGAAAGAATGGGGCTTAAAATTGCAGGTGCTAACCTTGTCTACTGAAGCTGGTGTGGTATGAAGAAAGCAGTTTGCTCATCTTAGCTTTGGGGTTGTTGTCAGCTTGCATGTACAGATGCTTTTTGGTGTTTAGCGTGTTCAAATCTACTAACTTCATTGTTGTGTTTTTCTTGTCTAGTACCTCTTATGATGGATGAAGCTATGGATTTTCTGGAAAAAAGACAGGTATTTTCATTTTGCATTCAAAATATATTATCTTTATTTACTATATGTAATAAGTCTGTGATCTATTCACTTTGTTTTTTTTGCTGTATGTTAAATAGCGTAATTTTAGCCACTTGGAAGTAACACTTCTGTCTCTTATCAGTTGTTTTTAGATTGAATACTGGAAGGCATTTTAATTAAATTTAATTACTACTGTATGATGCATGCTATCTCTCCAAGATGGAGACTAAGGATTAATGATACATTTAACATTCTAAACTATATAATTGTTTGTCCCAAACAGTTTTTTAAACACGTGTTTTTCATTAGGGTTGGTTATTTGGGTAAGAAGCCCCTTGTGGGTTTTGTTTGGTTTGTTTGTGTTAGCAGTGATGTTGTTCTGAACTTTCATCTCTTATAAATTAATTTTTTTTTAGTTCTAAATGGTAGTTGAGGAACAATATGACAGCCAATATGATGGAACAGGCGTCAAATGTGGCAAAATTCTTTGACTAAAATTGCTACCGTAGCAAATGTACTGCATGATATTGGTGCCTGTCTCAACATGAATGAGTTGAAAACTGCCAGAGGTAAAGTATGCTGATGTTGAAAACACCTACTATGGACTTCAGAGATTGGATGAAATGCATTTTTTCTGTTCTTGTTTTTAAGAAACGAGATCCTTCATTCACTTATGAAGTAATAGTGGTTGATGATGGAAGTAAAGATCAAACCACAAAGGTAAGAAAAAGAAGTGTCTTTCCAAGAAATCAAAGGTATGGATTTTTACATTGCAGTTGTGGAATAATGTTTTGCCTTTACATTTTGTTACTTGAAATACTTGACAATGCAAATTCAAGTTTCTGAATACTTTCTATCATTGTCCTACCTGCATTATGGATGTCACATATGCATGAGCATACACATATAATTATTTTCTGAATGCTAGTATTCTTAACTGGCTGACGTGCTGGCCACACAGTTTTTTCTGCTGCTGAAATTGTAAAAATTCAAATCTTAGCTTCAATAGACTTCAAAAATATTCCATATGTGCACAGTGATGTGAATAAAAACTGAAGGAAACATTAGAAGCCTTTTAAAATAGCAGATTCGTACTGTAATTGACAGAATGGCTGACATATTGCGTAGCTCTTTACTGTATCCTTTGTGGCATTGTTCATTTTAAAATCCCAGTGACAGTAACAGTGTTTTCAAAATAGTTCTGCATTCTTCTCCTCCTACTTTGATGAATGTCACTGGAAAGGAAAGGTGGCCAACTTGGGATTTTTTTATTATTATTTTTAACTACTGCTTGGTAGACTTTTGGGTCAGGTATTAACATGAATGCTGCTTTTTCATTTTCTTCATAAGTTTCTCAAGCTTAAGCTTGTCCATTAAGTACTGTTCATATATATTTATCGACTTTGCATTCCTTCTAGTATCATTTCTAACTGAGTGCACTGTGGCCATGGGCCTCTGGACTTGCAAGGACTTGCGGCAGCTGTTAGAAAAGATTAGAGGAAAAAGCTGATTTATTTGTTCTCCCATAGCATGGAGCCTGCACATCAATGTGAATAGGATTTTATATCACTGATTTTTTTGTTTAAGACAACAGAGAGCGGCAAGACAAGTGAGAAATAGGTAGCAGCAGTAAAAAATACATATTTTTTGATTAAATATTTGTGTTAGTATAAAGGGTCTGAAATAGTGTGATGTAAATTACATTGGTATTGTGAGTCTTTTGGACTTGAGTGAATGGGGTTTAGAATTGCTTGGAGGAATATCCTATTCTACTGAACATGCCTAGCATCTCCAGTCTTCTTTTGTTGACTGTGAACTGATTTTTATTTCCCCAAACAGACTCCAGCAAACACTGGCAATGTATTTGTGGAGACTGAAGTGATTATAGCTATGTGCTATTAAATTAAAAAAAAAGAAAGGGTGAGCAAATGTAAACTTCTACCTTGATTCCTGTTTTTGTTTTATGCTCGTTTTTTGTATGTCTATCAGGTTGCAATGAAGTACTGCAAGAAATATGGAAGCGACAAAGTGCGAGTTCTTTCTTTGGTAAAAAATCGAGGGAAAGGAGGAGCAGTCAGGATGGTAATTTGTACTTTCATCTCCTTCTCTGTCTGAACTACCTGTGCCCAAATATGCAGAAGGTAGAGCTGTGCTGATCTACATTATGATTTCAATATATTGACAAAATGATTGCCAGAAAAATGAGTATAGGTTCCATGAATTAAAACAAAAACTCTTTATAAAAGAAGCTTATTGTAGATCTTGGAAACTATTTTATTCCTGAGAAGAACAATTACAAAAAAACTCTTTTATATGGTGATTCTGTGTGTGATACAGTTTTGCACTTCATAGTGTGTAGTGGGGCCTCATTGACAGTTTTTTTTTTTCCCAAAGTCACACATTTTCAGTTACGACAATATATTTGGCAAACCCACCGTTAATTGTTTCCCTGTCTGGACCCCATCAAACATTGTCAAAGATCTCTGACCAAGAATGTGACAAAACCTGCAGCATCACGTATGTTTTGCAGTGACACTGTGACTTAAGACTTATTATTTCTCAGAACTAACATAAGATTCTCTTTTGAATTCTCCTGAAAAAAATAGCACTGCATCCTCCTTTCCATAGTTAAATGACAAAGGAAGGCTGTTCAGTGTGGTGGCAACTGCTAATTACTGCTTTGTGCTCCCCTGTTTAGCTGACGGTAGCAACTTGTCATGTCTCACAATTTCAGTTTGTAAAGCTTTTAGTTTGCAAGCTTCTCTGGAGAGGGATTGCTAACTTTTCGTGTTTATGCATTCCCCGTCATTTTGGGACAGTGCAGTGTGTGAAGTCTTTAGATGTTGTTACAATATAAATTAATAAATTGTTGTTAGTAGCAGAATATTATATAGCCTCACCTGTTGCGTTGAATCTTTGAGATACCACTGTTCTGGTTGCTACATCAGGTGTTTTTAGTGTTTGCAGCTAGCTTATGACAAATACTCATTTGGAAGGTGTGGATTTTTATTGACTGTTTTGATTGCAGGGTGTCTTCATTTCTCGAGGGAAAAAAATTCTTATGGCAGATGCAGATGGAGCTACAAAATTTGCAGATATTGAAAAAGTAGAAGAAGGTCTAAAAAATCTTCAACCGTGGCCTGTGAGTATAAATAAACTCTGTGTATTTTAGTTTAATACACATGCATGTAGATAAATTTTTATAATTCTCTTTAACTTAAGCTCTTTGAGATCCAGTTGAAGACATAGGTATCAGTCTGAAGACCTCGCACTTAGAAGTTGTGAGAATGGGCTGCAGGAGGTAGCTTCCATGGAGTTCTTACCTCCTTGGCACTCACAGTGCCTATTTTAACGCAGCACATAATGTTCTGTTTACCATTTTTCCTTTGAAGTTGTTACACTCTGTATAAATACCATGTTTTATTCACTTAAAAATACTGTTTTTGCTTAGTTAACTATAGTATTCTTATCTGATGTCATCCTATATAACTCTAAGGGTGCATCTTAATTTCATTCTATTTTTAGAGGTTTTATTTTCTCAGTATTGTTTGTTTAATGACAGTATCTGGAAGAATTCTTGTTGTAAATACCAATTCAAAAAACTGTGGAACGAGTTTCTCCTTGGATGGTCATTGTCTTTCAGGTGCTTGACCTGAAAGAACTGAGTTTTTTTTTCATGAGCCTAGCGCTTAAGTGCAGAACAAAGGGGGTACATCTAGCTAGGTTCCCAATATGCAAGGAATGATACACAGCCTTCCAGTGGGAACTCCCTGATGGCTGCACCTGTACAAAGGACAGCAGCTGTCCGTGAGTGTAGGAACGCAAGCACTGGGGCCACCCGGTGGCAGTGTTTCCCTGATGCTTTTCACTGCCGAGCTGGGTTGCTGGTTCTCCATCATCAATCCCACACTCAAATACAGCAGATTTGGGGGATTTTATGTCAGAAGTAGTAGTGTGAGAATAACTTTAAAGATTCTGTTTTGATCATCTCTTTTGATTTAATTTGGGGTTATATTTGTGACTGAAACCGGGGTGTTTTACTTGTTTGAAGATAGATCAGGGCAACAAGTATTCTGTTATCCCTTCACAATGTAATATCTAAGGGAAACATACGTTATAACTTTAGGAGCCTTGCAATGCTCACTGCGTATCTGTGTTTAGTACATTTACTGTATGCATACTTCAGAGGAATGATATAAAGTAAGCCAGATATGAATAAATTGTAGCAATCTGTATGTACCATATACAAAATGTAATAACCTTTAGATGATCTGTTAGTTGTAAAAAAAGATTTATTTTAGCCTTGGAATACAGCAGTAGAAAAAGTGCAGCTACAGGAAGCAGGAGAGTATACGCCTCTGAAGTTTTTATTATACTGTTATCATTACTCATAAAGGTTTCACGTGGAGATTCACAGAAAATTCCAATGATTCAGCAAATGTTAGTTTAACTAATAATTCTTTAATTTGAATTCCTGCACAGAACCAGATGGCTATTTCCTGTGGTTCTAGAGCTCATCTGGAAAAGGACTCAATAGCAAAGGTTTGTTTCCCTTTCTTTCTGTGTACTAGTACTCAAAATATTTCCGTTATTTGAATCTGCTCTACAGGTTTTACAATTAAATAAGATCTGTAAAAGAATGGAAGCTGAAAAATAGAAAACGCTTGCCATGAGTGGAGCATATGCTGCTCCGTTACATAAGATGGATGTGTTCTAGATTTCAGGCACCACCAACTTTGAACTGGTTTCAGTTAGTGTTACGATTGAAGGATTCGGTTTTTCTAGTTGAGAACATCTTACAAGCAGAGCTTCAAGTTCCTGACTTAACTGGTTGCTAGAGACCATTCTGGTTTCCTGTCATTAGGAAGTAAAGTTTTAGGCACGGTCTGTAGAAGTTAACGTTTTGTGACTGATGAGTTAAAGCTCCTACAGTGGAATGGTCTCTGTTCAAGTGTACGTTTTCTGCCAGTAGTGGTGGAGTGGAAGGCAACTGATGAGTTCACTTTCATTGATTCTCTTCCACAGCAGGAGCTTGTTATCTACAGATCTTGAGGCCTGTTCAAAGTGAGTTAGGGATAATTAGCAATAAACTTTGAAGAGTATCTCAATCAGTGGGAAAGTACTGTACTGTAATTTTTCTGTATTATAGTAAAATTTTTGAGTTTGTACTCAATCTTCTGAACAGTCCTGTTCAGTGCGTGGCTCTTGTGGAATAAACAGTGATGCACAGGCACAGTCTTATCTTGCATCTGGTTTTCTGATATCTTGGCTGACAATAGTTGACAAAGCACAGGCATGGAACTCGTATTGCAACAGACGCATTGCTGGACTAATATTTTTGAGCATGGTTAGATATGCTCATCGTGTTGAATATTCTCAAGAGTAAGCTTTGTTTATGCTGATGTTTGATACTTGAAACTAATATATATATACCCAAATACTAAAATCCTTAAAAAAGTCCAAAAGAAGTTGTGCAGCACCTGGTAGATCTTTTTTCTTCCGGTTTATCAGGTAGCATTGGAGCAGTTCACTTGAAAAGAGTTCTTATAAATACTGGTGTGTGTATGTCAGCATCCTCACCCAAAAAAAAAGGAGGAAAAAAAAAAACAACACATAATTTTCACAAATAAGAATAAATCTTTGACATGGAACTTGCATGCCTGTGGGACAGAATACACCATTTACAGTTAGCCTGTGAGTCCTAGAAATGTTGCTACTACATGAAGACCATGTAGCTAGATGGAGACCATGTAGCTAATAAATTGGAGCCCACAGAATTCCTTCCTGCTGTGTTGAGGCACTGAATATACATGAACTTTCTTCAGTGCATTCATATTTCTTAGCATCTTTGAAGGGTCTTGCTAGGTAAGGGAGAAGAATTGGAACAGCACTTCATCTTTTAATGCAAAAATAGAGTTTGCAGGATGAAAGTATCCCTCCTTTGCTTCTTGTTTCTCCCCCTATTTCTGACTTTTTGATGAGGGAATCATCAACTGATTAGGTAGCAATGTTCTGTTTAAAATATGTAGCACGTTTCATCACCCCAGCTGTCCCCAGTCTGGAAATGAGGGACAACCATACTGGGAAAAAAATGCTGAGTAGGGCAATAGGTATTAAAAATAAATAAATAAAAAAAAGATGCAAAATAATGTTTGAGAAGTTGGGATTTCTCTCTGGGCATAGTGGCATCTAGGACAGTAGAATGAAGCTGTGATAAGAAGCCACGTGGGATTTATTAAGACCAGAATTTCACCCTTAAATTAAGTCTCAAGACATCAAGATTTCTGTTCTGCTTCTAGAATTGTTAATGCACTTTAATGAGTCCATAAATAAAGGCATAAATAGTCCTGAGAGCAATGAACATAACCCAGGAGCTCCTTTTTGCAAAGTAAGCGCACGCTATTACAGGATGGCAGTCACGCAGCCTCTTAGAGCTTTCCTTCTGGGACTAGTAAGTGGTGTTGTGTTCTTGGTCACAGGGTGGCTCACCTTCACCAACAGAGCCAAAAAATCCACACCAGATCTACCATTAGCTCAGGGCGAGAGCTCTTTTCTAAGAGGCATAAGGTATGAACTTTAATTTCCTTAAGCCAAAAGCCGTTACATAATAAGCTGAACATCTTCCCATTTTTCAACTGAGGTTTGCAATTATTAGCTTTAAAGGCATCTCTTATCACCCAGAGATGTTTAACAGATGAATTGTTGGCTCATAAAGATTTTGCATGGTATTTGGCTTGCTGTCTTAAATACAATAATCTAAATTCAGCTTAATTCAGCAGTGAGTTCAGAAGTGATTTGTGGGTCTGAGTCCTGTTTGTTTAGGAGCTGTCTTGAACACAAGACTAGGAGTGATCTCTGCAAACCCAGAGGCCGACCTCTGGATTCCATGGACAAACACATTTGTGTGATTATTATGTCAAGGGCAAAAGTGTAACCAAAGAATAGACTGTGAGAACTTGTAGCAGGAACATAAAATATATTTGCAAAAGAACAAAAGAGGTGACTGGAACATTGCTGGAAATATAAAATGAAAAATTACCTTACACAGCAGCTGTTACTTCTGTCCTGTTTGTTACTTGATCCATCACATGCTGAAAAAAAACATCCATTCTTTAATTGCATTCCTTTAAGTGCCTTAACACATTGTGTGTAATCTCTGGAGATCATTGAATCTTTAATGAAAGAAGTGTTTTGCAAACAACGGATGCTCCTGTTTTTTATTGTTTGGTTTTGGTTTTTAGGAATAAAAATAAACTTTCAAAAGAAATGTTTTGGAGTAGCAGCTGGAACCTGGGTAGTTTTTACTGTATATCCTTAAGAATAACAGTCTTTATGCAGCCCTGCTGGCTTATTCTCCAGTGTCGGTTGTGTTAACTTTTGAATTTGTTGGACTTGTTCAGCCAACCAGACAGATACACGCAGTGGAGTAGCAATGTAGCATGCCACTCCACCTTCCTCCTTCACTCTCCTCTTCCTGGTACCCCCAGTTCCCTGGAAATCACAGACTGTATCACTCAATCTGAGTTGAAATCCAGGTTTGGGTTTCTGCTGTGTTTGGTATGTTATTGTACAGAATGGAAAGCTGCTCTGAATTAGGGAAAGCAGCAACAAGAATTTGGACTTTTCATATCCTGTGCCTATATTCTAAGCATGAATTTGACCAGCAAGTTGTTCCTTTTCAGCTCTAACTTCGTTTCACTGTAAGAATCAAAAAGTTCTGGCTTGCTTCCAGTGCTAAACAAAAATAGTTTACAGCCTTTGAAAGCTGTCACAAAACATGTTTATTGTCCTGTAAGCCAGCTCTGTTGAAACACTTCACTCATCACATAAATGAAGCCATCTAACTTCTTGTCTTTTTTTCACAGCGCTCATATTTTCGAACTCTCCTTATGTACGGGTTCCACTTCCTTGTATGGTTTCTGTGTGTCAAAGAAATCAGGGATACGCAGTGTGGATTTAAACTCTTAACCAGAGAAGCTGCCTTGCGGACTTTCTCAACTCTTCATGTAGAACGCTGGTAAACTCTCTTTTTGTTGTGTTTTTTTTCTTTTCCGTATTGAACGTGGTGAAAAAGTAATTCCAGCATTGCAGCTACTATGAAACACAATGTCTGTGCATAAATCCTAGCTGCCCAGTTTCTTGATGAATTATAGTACTACTTGTATAGTAAAAATACCTTGGTATTTGCTAGGAATTCTATTTTATTCTTAAGATCTACTTCAGGAATTAGTTCATTTCACTCTTTCTTTTTGTGAAGATAGGGATAAGGGAAACAGATGGACTTGCTGAGTTTTGAACTAAGTTTTGACTTTAAAATAGCATCCAATGTAAACTGCAGGAAGAATTGTAAGACCACGTTGCAGAGATTTTGGATAACAGTTGACTCTTTGATGCCTTGCAAGTCCATTTTACTTTGACATGTGGTGTAGAAAGAGTTTTGTAGTACTCAGAAGTAGTACAAATTGGTTTTGCCTTGTCAGACCAATAGGTGATTGATTACGAGAGTGGACTCTTCTCCTCTCTCTTCACGTCTAAAAGAAAGAAAACCCAAACAGACTTTTTTTTTTTTTGGTCTTATATTCCATTACTTATTTCCGAGAGTCCTCTCTCCTTTTACAGATACGAGCCCTAAAGGCTGAGTAAGAAATGGAGAGAAGCTCATATTGTGATGTGGAAAGTTGACGGTTATAAATCCTATTCAAAACTTTTAACAAACTATTTTTATGCAATACAACCTCACAATTGAGTGTTCCTTAACCAAAGCATTTTTCCTAATGTCCATATCTGACAAGATATTGGTAATTGCTAAAGGCTCAAAGAAAAAGGAAATACCTTTATTTTCTGGCTGGAATATCTAACGAGAGGGCTACTGATAGATCTCATTAATTCAAGGCACTAGAAAATGATGTATGATCTTTGAATTACTTTAGAACTTTCTTTATAATTTAGCTAGAACAGTTCCCTTATGAGAGTTATAGTCGTGACTATTGTTATGAGATTGAAACGCTGTTTCCCCATAAATACCAGAGTTTCTGTAAACTTCCTAGTCCACAGTTATTGCTCAAAAGCATCACGACAGTCCCCAAGTTTAATTATAATCAATCTTTTCAAATTATTGTGTTCATCCAAAAAAATGTTTCACAGGCTACTGCTTGCTACAGGGAGCAGAATTGCTGACCAGTGTTCCCAAAAAAATGCCTAATCCCACAGTCTCAGTAAAATCTATTACATCTAGTTTTAGGTTGAGTTTTGGCAGTGGTAGTCACGCTTTATCACTCGTAGAGAATGGGCTTGCGAAGGTAGTGTTTGAGCACACAAATTTGATGCGTATGATGCAGCTTCTCTTAAACTGAATCTGGAATTTTGTGTGTCCAGCATCTGCAAAATTGCTTTCCTGGCTGAGAGGTTTCCTGATTGCCATAAAGAAAACCATAGCTGAGCTAGAATCTTTATTTGTGCTGCTAACTCCAACACCAATAAAATTGTGTAAATTTCATATTCAGGAATTTTCTTAATACGTGGCTAAACATGTATCCATGGCCCAGAAGTGCACATCTCAAAATTATCCTATTTAACTTTACTCTTTAAGCGGTTCAAGAAGGAACACTGAAAGGAATGAATTAAAACAATTATTTTAATCTGTGAAAATGCAATCATCAATTTTATGATGTTTTAAACTGAGTGTTTTGAATGTAATTTTACTTACTGGTCAGACATACAAAAAGCGTTCAACTTCTTAAAGAAGAGCTTTAAGATTTGTTCTGCCACTTGTATTCTCTATCAGCAAAGGAACAAAAGAGTAAAAATAATTGTGCTGTATGCTGTCACCTGTACCCCACTATCCAAGAATACAGGCAGTGATAAAGGGATATTGCTAATTTATTTTATAGTAATTTTATTGCTAGTGTGGAACACACCAGCACTTCAGGACGTGGTGTGCTAATACATTGTGCTTTTATGTGCTGTTATAAAATTAGACTTCAGTACTTGCTTTTTTATTTACAATAATCCATAAACCAATCCCATAAATGTTTTCCTTTTTATCTGAAACTTGCTGGTTCATGAAGAAGAATATTTTGTTAGTCAAAAAAAAGAACAGCTCAAATTCTTCCAAAAAGCAGCTCTTCAGATACTTCCAAGTCACAAATCTGCCAAAAGTAATACTTTTATTTATTTATTTATTTCCTTTAATTTTCTGCCAAAACAGGCAATATACTGTCTGCTTTTCTACTCATCTGTCTTTCAGGCAGTTCTTGTGCTTCCCTCCCTTTATTTTCACACCTATTGGCTAATTTCAACCAAATCTGACAGAACAGTAAAGATCTCAAGATGAAAGGCTTTGCCACTGCTGAAGAAAATACTACAATATGGACTCAAAAGTTACTCATCAGCTCCATAGCTAACATCCAGCTTGCGCAAGTGGAAGCTAACATTTCAGTGCACAAAACAGACTATTGTCCCTTTCCCAGTCAGTATTTGCAAGATCTGGAAATAAACTCGGGGAGAAAGAAATAAGCATGTGGGAAAAGCGAGTATATTGAAGGAAATGGTTGTTTTAAGTGAAATGTCTGTGGTGTACAGACAGTTGGGACAGCTGCAGTAGGAAATGGTATAGAGACATCAGCCATTCATCTCACAGGACCATGCACTGGATTTCTTTGTATTTAATAATGTAATAATCTGAAGTAATCCAGTAGTAGAAATTCCTTATTTTAAATAAAACTGGCTTCTGATATGTTTCCATCATATAGCTGGTGTGTAAAAATGAAAAATAAAAACTGGTTAGACGCTGTGGCATGGAAGTTCTGTCACCTGGAGAGTATGAAGCTGTCAGAGGAAGGACTATGGAGCCTTCTTCCTACAGCTGCCTGATGAACTCAGTATTCAGTATTATATAGTATCCCTAACTGGGTCACAGAACAACTCATTCGTACTTAGATCATTGGCAAGGAATTGGAGAGAAAACTCCATGTTGATACTGGACAAAAGGCTTTTAAATCTACATTTATTGCCACCCCTCCATCACTGCGGTGGTGTTACTTGGTATCTAAAGAAATCAGTTGATTCTGTTTGAATCTTAAAATCTGTTTGAATCTTAAAATCCCATTAGTTAAATACTGAAAGAAGATTTCAGTTCAGTGCTCAGATGCTCTGGTAATAAGGGAGGAGAGTGCTGGAGAATGCAGCAAACAAGCAGCATTTAATAGGATCGTATCCATCCGAGAGCAAGCAGCATGGTCATAGAGTCTGTCACGGGCTTCCCTGCTGCTGAACCAGCGTGTGGTAAGCTGTTTAAGAGAATGACTGCAGGTTCTGCAAGAGCCTTCCTGCTCAAGTTTTGTCAGGCTCCAATTTCTGGAGGTGCTACGGAGTTGAGTGAATTCGTACAGGAGGTCGTATTTAGACTAAACGCTGATATATGACATATTTAATAAGATGTTAATATAAAATGGCTATAAAATTGGTTTTCTAATAATCCCTGCCTGAATTGTTAAGTTTATTGCTCAGCTAGAATATAAGTACGTGCACCCAAAGGACCGGATTTCCTTCCATCTCATCTAGAGTGCGTCTGCTTGTCACCTAGCATCTGAAGCAAAAGAACAAGGGACAATATTAGGGTATCACTCATTTCTTTCTAGTGTAGGCCTCTAAAATATGCCAGATGAAGTGTGGCCAACAAGTGCCCATTTCCTGCCTCTGACTACAGAGGGATGCTGGACGATTTGTACTGAAGGAGCTATCTCTGTAGGTAACTGGAGTTCAGCAGGGTAAATTCCACTCACGCTGTCACAATACATAGGAAAAATGTCAAGTTGCTTGTGCATCAATTGCATTAAAAATACAAAACTATTCAGTAAATCCTGAACATTGTGGATTAAGGTGAAGACTACTAACCCAATTTTGTATCTGAGGCAGGTCAATTTCTGGGCCATATGGGCAATGTTGCTTGTTTCTGTAGACAAAAAGCCCAGAGAATTCTTCCCTTCAGAAAAAGGAATTCAAGTGTCTTTGCATACCAGGGAGCCTAAGTGCTGAATTAGCACTGGGTAGCAGTAGACTGCACTGAAGTGCTGGATCTTGTCAATACTGCCATAAGGCAGAGCAACACTTACCCAAGAAATAATACAGGTGTTTTGTCTGCATGTCTCTCAGCAGGCTGATAACACACCTCACTCAGAGAGCGAGTGTTAGGAGCACAGTCTCTTTCTTGGAAACTGAACGTCTCGCACTCTGCTCAATGTAAGCAACATAGCTATCCTGCTGCTAGGCAGGAGAGAACGAAAGATTTTTAAGTTTCCATACTTCGATTGTTATCAGAGACACCAAAAACAAATGCTGATGGTGTTTTTAGTGTTCGATTAGCACCACCTTTAAATGGAGCCTTGTGTTTCCATATCCACCTGTCACAGGAAAAAAATGGAAGGGGGGTAGCAACAGGACAGGGCGTCATGATCTTCATTTATATGATCCTGTGTCTGCCTTTGACAGTTTCAGTATTAATTTAATCACGAGGAGATAAACAAATTTCAGCTGCAGTAGAAATGAAAAGCTAGTTGCTCAGACCTCCACATTTTTCTGCTTTCATCGTGCTTTTCTCTTCCAGTTGACACTGAGTTGTGTATCACCTCTTTAATGTTAAAAATACTAGAAAATTAAGACCACAGTTGCCTTCTTGCTATGCTGAATTTAATTTATAGATGCTTATATTTAGGAAATCTTAAAAGCAAACTGAAATATACAGAGAAAGATACTGTTTTATCGTTACAGTGATGAGAATCATAACAATTTTTCAAAAGAGACCAAGATATTTCCTGGAATATTTTATTACTCGAACTCTAAAGTTCAGAAAGCATTTGAAAAATTAATAGATGCTGGAAACTGTTTATATTTTTGATACTGAGAAGTCATGCTTATTTTGTACACAAGATTTTTTTTTTTGCGAGTGTTTTCTTCTTGTGTGTAACTGTTCTTTGGAGAGATGGCTGTATGTATATGAATGCAAACTAAACATTCTTGAAATTTACTTTCTACATAGCAAAGTTTTGACATTAGTTTGAAATGAGAGCAAGCTTTTGAACAGAGAGCATATGCTTTGTGTTTTAGGTTCTGAATCTGATTATACCACTAATCTATTTTTCACAAATGGATGGAGCACATTTTTTAAATTAAGACTTAAAAGAAAATTAAAAGAGGTATTTTAAAAACGTAATAGAGATGGTTGGAATTACTCACTTTCAGATTCCAAAAGAAGCTTTACTTCTGCATCTGTAGTTTTGACCTGGAAAAGTGTAACTTTCTATGTTAAATTATAATGTGCAAGAGGAGAAGTGGGAAATTCAATTGCCTCACTGGCAGAATTTTCCTATCCAAAATTTGATCGTTTATATTTTTTCTGACTAAAAAAAAAAAAAAAAAAACTTCCAGCCAGAATTTTTTCTTTCCTTACACAGAAGAGCTAGACGTGGCAGCAGTTATTATCCTACCTGGAATATTGATAAAATGAGAGGAAATTCAAAACAAAGTTTTTGTTCTGGCTTGATTGACATAATTTTGTAAAGTAGCAATTTATAATGATATTAAGCAACTTAGAAGATCATTGATTAGATAAATTGATTAGAATATTGATACAATAGATGAAAATGTTATTACTTTTGTCTAAAAAAATGCCTTGTGCATTGAACAAGCCATTTTTTCACATTTAAAACACACAAATTCAGTATAAAAAGTCATGTTTGCTTCTTCAGTCTATCACTAACCTCTAAATGTGAGTGTGTAAAAAAAAAATTTACAGAAAAAGAAGCGTTCATTGCTTAGATAAACACACAAATACTGGTATGGAAGGACTTTTTTCCACCTCTTCAGCATTGTAGACGAACACAAGCAGTGGAATGAATTGTTTTTTCCTGTTTTTATGCATGACAAGTAGAATTGTTTATGGACATCTAATCAACACAAAAATATTTCGCTGTTACAACTATCTCTGTTTTGTCTTGTAGAAGTAAAAAAAAATCCTGCTTCGAGCAGGCACACGTGGGCTTTCAAAAGCCCCAGTACAGCTGGAGCATGACAGTATATTTCATTCTTTCTTTGGCCATTGAAAGTTTTGTCTGCCTTTTAAGAGTTTGCTGGAACAACACGTCGTCTTAGTTATAGAAAAGTTCTAAATTTCTGTTGCAATGGTATATCAGAAGGCCAAATTTTGATATTTGAAACAACAAATTTTGATATTGGACCAACAAAGCCAAACAGCAATTTCAAAATAATGATTAAATTTGCAGGATAGATATAAGTTGAAACATTTTGCAGGTTCAGTTTAAAAGGGACTGAATTCAGCTAAACACCTACCAACCTGGTGTTCAACCGAGTTTTTGCCAGCATAGCCTTAAATTGTAACTTAATCAAAAGTATTTAGCATAAACACAACCACACGGAAAAGTTTTTCTGTGTTTTATACTTCATGTTTGTGTTAATTAACACATAATGGAGCCACTATTAGGAGTAGGTGGGGAAATGGTTCACACCGTGTATTTTGGGGTAACTTCAGGTACTTAAATTAGAGCCTGAACTTTCTACGTGATCAAGGAAGAGTGTTAAGCACTTCTAGGAATTCATTCAAGCTAGAGCCAAACGTAGGTGCTCTGAACTGTGTTCCACGCCCAGGAGGCGCCTACATCTGCTCTCTGCAGGAGGATCCCCTGAAGTACACGGTGGGAACAACTCCCTGCTCTTCCCAACAGTGGTTCTGTCACACGTTAACTACTCGCAAGTGGCTGACGTGCTGCTTCATGTCAAAGCGCGTGTATTGCACTCATCGGCTCATCCACTGGTGTTGCTTTGATCTCTAGAGCTGGCTCCAGCTAATATACCCACGCCGAAATCCTGGCTAGGGAAACTGAGTACTTCTGTGCTGCCTGGATTTGGTGGTCTGCAGTCTGAGCGTAGCATCATCGGTGTACTGAGTACAGTACAACCCATATTCCCTCATTAACTCTTCTAGCACGCATATGGTTTGTGCTGGAAGATGGCGGGGAACAGCTGAAGGAAAACAGTACCCCAGCAGCATCCTACAAAAGTCATTCTCCTTTCAGCCTCGAATAGAGTTCTTTATATTTCAGGATATGTTCACTGTCACACAAATGACAGCCACATGTAACAATATTAGCGTTCAACCTGATTAATTCCTGTCCTTTTATACTTTGAGCACTGTAGTTCGCCAAACTATTTAATGTTGCTGTACTCTGATGTATATTGCTGACATTCCGGTAATTGGTTGTCCATAGGAATTGTTGCAAACAACCATTAGTTCACCAGGCTAATACTTCATGGAGTAATATTTTTAGAGCAGTTCATATAGTATAATTCATCAGACAATTATTCTGTGTCTCTTAAGATTTTTAGTCAGTTAAGTAGTATGTATTGCAAAATTAGATTGACTCTTAATACATATGACTCATAAACATTCAAAGGTGAATTCATAGGTTTTTGGCTTACAAATATAAAATGTCAGCAAAAAATCAAGTAGTACAATTTCAGTAAAAGAGACCATGGCATAATTAATAAAATAATATTCAGCCCTAATTTAAAGAAAACAGCAAAATGGCAAGGCTGCTCGGCACAGATTCAGTTGACTGAGGAAAAAAAATACATAAATTTATTCCTGTAACTGATTTTGTGACAATTAAAAGGTCTGCGTCCTAATCAAAATTGAATAATGGTTCTAAATTCTCTATATAAAATATCTAGTCTCTGTAGATAATTTCTGTTTATGCTGCCTTTGCATGTTTTAATGCTGTTCAGAGTGGTATCAGTAGTTCTGTTTACACGTACTTACCGTGTGAATTCAGGTTGATGTGTGTTTGGTAACAATTTCACCAGCAGGCCTGTGTGCTTCAGTGGGAACTTATGTGTACGTGTCATACCTGAATAATTACTTCAAAGTCGCTTCTCTTGTTGCATTCATTAATAATTTTGCAGAAATAGCCTGCACTGCATGAAAGGAGAGGGTGGATCGAAGTACAAGGAAGTAATGTCTGAATTTGGCTAGCCACCCGCTAAAGTATGTCTTTTTGCTTGCTCTTGACCACCTTTCTGCCCCACAGCTGTTGTATAAATGGAAGTACTAGTGGCTTGAATTCAAACAACACTTGAAGCACGAAGGAATTATATTATTTAATTATTTTATTGCATACATTTTCTCCAATGGCAACAGATTATTATTTTTTTCTCGTTTCAAAAAACAATTGATTTGGAGTTAGCAAAGAGAATTTAAGGAGATTCTAAAAGTATGAAGTTACAGAGAAAAAATATGGGTTAGTGTTGAATCGTATTTGACTGCCTCACAGCAGTATTTTGAAGACCTATGTAAGTTGTTCTGCAACTTCTGTTCCACTGGCTTCAAACTGGAAACCTTACCAATAGCTTGGCTAGAATATTTCGAATTCCTTGACCTTCAAGGTTTAGTTCCCTGGGAAATGAACTTGTGTTTGAATATATCTTGAATCTAACAGAAATCAGATATGGATGGCCATTGATAGTTTTCTTCTAATACAGACTAATGTCTTTAAAAATCAAAAAGGTGGTGGTTTTTGTTTTGTTTCGTATTTTTATGAGAGAGGAAGTCTTTAGCTTGAATGTCAATGACCAGCAAGGAACAAGAACAGCCCTACTGGAAACTGAAGACTGCAATGGGAGAAAATAAAGACCTAGCAATCAATAAATTTAAGAAATGTAACCAGCATCACCAAAAGCTTCATAATTGTGATTTGCATTCAGCCTTGTCAACAGCAACTACCGGTAACTTCATATGCTGATTTCTACAGAAGCATTATAAGCTACCGTTGCCAAAGCACTTTTCTAATACTGATAGCCTCAGTGCTTCAGTTCTGAGGGACTATTTGAGCATATACTTGTAAGAATGAAGCTCACAATTTTCTGTGCAGAGAACAGTGAGGATTAAAGCTTATTTTGGAGAAACTAGACAAGGGGGTCAGATGACTTAATTAGCGTAGGATCACTTCTCCAATTCATTTTGCTGCACAGCCTATGAACAACTGTGCAGGAAAAAAACAAAAAGACAGGTCTTTAGGGTTTTTATGTTGTACATTAAATGGTCACTGGGTAACGTACAGCTGTTGTTCAGGCTCTGTTATGTACACTACCTTCTCAAATCACTTCTGTGCTACTGCATTTATTCTTCACTTAGAAAGTACAAGGAGGAAGTATCATATCAGCATAAAAACACAGTGGGTAGTCGTCCTCTGATGAAAGTAGTAGAGATGCAGATTGACATTGCACAGTTGACTGCTTGGTCTTCAAAATTTTCTAAATCGTGATTGTGACAGAATGAAAAGTGAGCAGTGGTCTGAGCTCAGCATGACACACACCTTCAGAAACAGAGTGCAGTGAAGTATTGTTTTCTGTACGTTGGCTATTTTCTTAGTCATTCAGTCAAGGAAGTTATTTTCCCTTTCATGTGCATCAGACCTGTAGGGAATTGGTACGAACTTCATAACTTGAGCACCAACCTGTTTTAAATTACGCTAAGGATTTAATTAACAGTACCACCACATTCCTTCTGGAAATATATATCACTCTATATTGCTGTTTCCTGTTCTATTTCAGGGCATTTGATGTAGAACTTCTTTACATAGCTCAGCACTTGAGAATACCTATAGCAGAAGTTGCTGTCAACTGGACTGAAATTGAAGGTAAGGAAATGGTTTCTTTTCTTGGTAAGATTCCTTAAGTGTCACTCCCAAATAAAATATCTGAGGGTCTTCCCAGAGTGGATTGTTTTATCCAATTTTGATAGTACACAGCCTTCTTTCCATAAAAATTTTGAATTTCATGTCTTTGCCCGCCTTCTCATATGGCATGGTAGCACAGGCACAGGAAGAGTAGGTGAATGGGTAACACTGGAGACAAAGATAGGTAATTATACTGCTAGGATAGAGTACTGCTTCAGCAAGTCCTCTTGCAATAATGTGTTAATAAAAATAGTGCAATTGTAAAATGCTCTGCAGGAAGCCTGACCATCATTGTTTATTGATTCAGCTCTGTTTCTCTGTCTCTCCTTCCAAAATTCTCAACCCGTCTATTAAGGTCTCCTCTAGAGCACCCTCTCTTCTTAAGATTTTGTTTGATTCTTTGAAACTTACACAGAGATCTCTGTTACTAGGGTACTAGAAAGAATAGCTTTATACGTTTCTCAGTAGCAAAAACAACTTAAGAGGTACTGCTCGTTTCTGCTTGCTTACTTCCTCTGATCAAATGCAGTTCCTTTTCTTTTCTATAACATTTTATTTTTAAGCTGTATCTTTTCTCCTCAACAAAACCCCTGAACAACAAAAAGTATAATGAACTGTGACAGTGACAAAGGGTGCAAGCAAGTAGAGAACATCCTAAACCAACTTTACTATAAAAGAGAATATTTTCTTTCAATACAGTTCCATTTGTGCCACCTAGCACAAATGTTGGCAGAGATGGAAGAGGAATTGGTTTCATGGTGTGTGTTCCTTACCTTGCCTGAAGACTGGCAAATTCGTTTTATTGCTGTAAGAGATTGGGAGGTTATTGTCTTTCAAAGACAATTTCCAAACACTTTCCAAAGTCGTTCAGAAATCATTTGCTTAACTATTGGTATTCAGGTTCCTATTTATTTGAACAAAGCCCTGTCGCAGAGAATACTGTGCATCCTGTGGCATACATTGAATTACTGCTGCTGCCACTCATTGTACAAAGTAATTGCTATAAGGCAATATATTTTTAATATATATTTTTGTAATATTTTTTATGACAATTAAGGTGTAGTTTGTAGTGCTGAATGTGCTGAGAATGCAGAGGCTTGTGACTAGTAAAAGTATGTTTTGCCATTGTTCATTTTTTCTAACAATGTCCTTCTGATTTTCTTCTTCATTAATCACAGGTTCTAAGTTAGTTCCCTTTTGGAGCTGGCTGCAGATGGGCAGGGATCTTCTTTTTATACGACTGCGATATATGACTGGTGCCTGGCAGCTTGAAACAAGAAAATGTAATTAGGTTATTTACATTTTCCAAATGTATTATTATACTTAATGGAACATGAGAACAATTTCAATCAAGTTAAGCGGTGATGAAAGCTGAGGTAATTCTTCATTGCTCCTGCTGTATGTTTCCTTTTTGCAGCATGTACGTGTTTTGTAAGATTGTCAACAGGGAATTTCTACAATGTTCTGAAAAGAGAAAGCATTTCCAAAAAAGATTTTCTTATCTGGTAGCCAGGTTTTTATTTTATTAAATAGTACTTTTTTAACATGTCTTATCAACTCACTCACAGAGATATGTCTGCTCTTGTCTCATCATACATTTGGAATTTCTCCTAGTGAAATTTATACAAATTAAAAAGAGGCACTCTATTCTACAAGGTGTGATACTGCGTTGTGAATGACCACAGCCACTTATTTCTGTAGTATCTGGAAATATACGGCCATATTGCAACTTGGAATGATCAATCAGGGCTCGCTCTAATGTGTATTTAGATTCAGTGTTATGGGAAACATTAAATGGTTTTACTGAGTTATAACAGTAATGTTCATAAGGCTGTTCTAACGACTTTCAGTAGTCTCTTGACATTCCAAATGTTGTTGTCTGAAGCTGAAATAGTTTGTCTGAGATCAAACTGCAAATCGCCTCTAGACTATAGGAGTTCCAAGAGAAAGAAAGCACATTTCATTCTAAAATGTTGTCTTTTATAAATATGTTTTGTTCATACACACTAATTAATACTGCTGAATAATGCTGAAGGCTAGGAGTCCTTGGCATCTCCAAAAGTGTAGTGAAAAGGGCATGGAAAACTAATGCAGAGCATGCAAAAATGAGCCCCTAGGCACACTGGGGGCCTGTGCATCGACAATGCCAATCTGAAGTTCTCGTACTTCAAATGAGATCAGAGAGGGAGAGAAAGATCTCAAGTCTTATTAGCTGTGCCATACCTTATTACAGTACTCAATTTCAGTGCTTTCAGAACAGTTGTGGACTGCCAACAAAGAAAGACGAATACAAATGTGAACAGATTTAAAGAATGAAGGGCATATGGTTGTATTTTCACATTTTTAACTGGTGATTCTTCTTATGTCTTCTGCAATGGTGTACTGCAATATTTCTTGCTTTTGTTAGGGTTACCTCAGTTTTCTGTCAATTTAAGTGCTGGAATAAATTCTCAAAAATATCTTTGGTTTTATTTTGCAGATTTTACTGTGTCTTAGTTCACATACGTCTCTGTCATTTCTGTGGAATCAATCATGATTCATTGCTGACATTGCTTGAATAGAATACGAGCTTCTCAGTTTTGGTGAAATAAATTGCCCTGATCAAGCTTGGACAGTAACAGCTCTGGCTATAATTAATTCAAGTTGCCAAAAGCCGCTCTCAAAAGCAGATTCCTAAAATTTCCCTCGTCTTATCTTAAAATTGACTTTATTTTAAATTTTAACCTACATAGTTCACCTTTTTCAAATGATGAGACTTAGGTCATGCATTGTTTTCTGCATGGTAAGTAAACATCTGGTGACTTCTTCTTTAAGAAATTCTGCTTTTGTGTTGGATGTCAAAACTTGGAAAGGGGGTGCTAAGTTTATGAATTTTAAAAAAAATAGTATATTCTACAAAGCTTTTTTTAAAAAAAAAATAGGCAGATTAATGCTCCAGTAACTCTCTCTTTATTGAGCTGTCTCCTTTAGCAACTGTGCATAGGTCATTCCAACAACACCAAAAAAAATTATCTTCCAACCTGAGAGATGCAGAGGTAAGGCTAGATTTACCATATTTGAGCTTTTTGGGGTTGGACACTGGAACTTGTTGGCAGGGAATTCTTTTAAGGGAGAAATGGGAATTGTCTCAGTAAATTTGAGCCCTGGATAAAGGTCACTACACATCTTAGTAGTCCAGAGTCTGTTCTCTGTCTCTGAGGTCAACAGACATGGCACAGGTCACATCCAAACACCTACATCTTCCTTCCCAGCTGCCTTTCAAAGCAGGCTTGCCACGTCCAAACTCCAACATCTGTTGGAGTTAGTTCTGGACCCACATTGACTGCCAAACTGTGCCTGAAAAATACTTTGAGAGCATGCTGACAGGCATGGGCAGCTGGGGGACACCTGGCACAGGTTTAGTTTACTTCTACAGGTGTAGCCTGACACACACACTGTGGTGACACACGCAGTGGGGAGAAAAGTTGAACTGGGAGGGAGGAAAAAAAAAAAGAGTAAACTGGGACAGAAAGAGTGTGGGGAGAAACTGAAAAGGAGGCCAGCCTGGGGCTGAGACTGGAAGCCAGTGAGTGAAATGGAAGATGGGAAACTGAGACTGCACGAGGAATGGGAAAGGAACAGCAGTGGAAGTGGACTCAGCAAAACGAGTAGAGCAAGGGAATGAGAAAGGAGACAGATCAGTTAAGGATGGAAAAAAGAAACATTACTAATGAGGGAAGGGGAAGCTTAAGGGGTTCAGTAAGCCAAGTCCACCACAAGAATAAGGTTAGGACAGAAATGCCATGGTTTAAAACAAGTAGGGACTGGGGACAGAGCAATTTTCAGAGTCTGGAACTCAGGTTCCCTTTCTAAGATTCTCAGTTGTTATCTAACCTCTACGAAACCCTTTGGCAAATCGTATCTCATCTTTATGTGCTAATCCATAACTGCCTGCTAGCAGGCTAATCCATAAATGCCTGCTAGCAGGCAGATTATTCTTCCACCCCTGGTCACTGAAATCTGCAGTAGGCCTCCTGGTCCCAGTTCTGAACAGCATTAAGGAGCAATGGAGGAATCTTTCACAAAGATATGGGAGACTATACATACCAAGCTTCGATATAAATTCACTTTTCAGAATTAGAAAGCCAAGTAGGAAGAACATAGGAAAAAAGTAGCCGCCTTTCTGACATTTTCCCACATTGTGTATATGTGCTATGAGGAGATATTTGCTTATATAAGGACTATTTTTCCTAAATACGTATTTTTAGTTCATTGGATTGATTCAGGAATTAATAAGTTGTGTGGCTAAGGCAATTTGATTGATAGACCTTCTGTTTATAAGTTGGAAGTTTGGATAGTGTACACGAGACAAAGGATAAAGAGGGACAGTATGCTCTCCTTTATCAGCTAAAGTTAAAACAGGTGTATGTTTTTGGGTTTTTTTCCCTCTTGGTGGAATGGTCAATGCATCCAAAGAGAGTGGTACGATACAGGTTCAGTTGCTCTGTTGTTTAAGGGAACCCAAGCCCAGGCTGTCACAGGAGCTCAGGACTCCAGCAGTGCTATAACAGAAGCTTAGACTCATGCTTGGTTTTAGGATTTTGCTCGGTTATCAGCATTCCTCTAATCATGTATTGTCAGCCATATATAAATACCACACTTCTGAGGCAAAGGTGTGCCTGCTTTGTAAAACCCAACAAAGAGCAAATAAAAGATGAGCAGAAACTGCCTTTGCACTGTGCAAATTAAAGTGCATAGGAGCTTGTTCACAGTGAAATTTAGTGTGTATGAGGAACTTACAGAAGATTTTACCATGGCTCATCCATGTCTTCAGATCAGGCTACAGCACAGCAAAGATGTTAAATACTGGCAAATTTCAGATTTGGGTCAGCGCTCTTAAGTCCCCATGCATCTTGAGACCCATATCAACATACAGATAAACGTTAACTTAGTCCATATATTTAATGAATGCAGAGAAAAGGAAGCACAATGACAAGTATTCACTTCTAAGCAAATGTGAAGGATAATAAGATGTTCTGAAAAGAAGCTACACACTGGCTTATGGATTTTTTACATGAGATGGCCACGTAGCAGAGACACAAATTACAGTATTTAATAATCCCAACACACAGGCAACAGTCTGTGACACCAGAACGTTTTACACGAACCTAAAAGTTTTATAGAAATGTCAGGGGCAGAGTGATGGAAAACATAACTCATTTAGAATTGTCAGAAACCAGATCCTTTAAAAGTTAATACATCTAATACAAGTCTGTAGCTGTCAGAGATCAGAGATGCTTTTTCTTTGTACGAAATACAGAAAGTCATTCACACCCTGATCTTCCCCAAGCATTTACCTTAAAAGGAGGATTTTTTTTTGTGTTAAATCTTGTAAATTTTTAGATTCTTGCTAGTGACTCAGTGTAGTTTATTTCCAGTATCTGCATGCAGCTGCCTGAGCCAATGGGACGTTTGGAACCACGTATCTTGATTTTCCCATGAAGATCACATCAGGTGACAACTTTTGGACCAGATCCAATACATGACTTCAGAAGTTAACCATCAAGATCCCGGGTGGGTGCCTGCCCTCGAGGTTACTGGAATCCAGAATCCCAAACGAGGCACCTTTTACCTGCGTGAAATACCGCGTGCAGCCTGCCAGCAGCCTGCTGGCTTTAGTCGGAGTTGTCTAATAACAGCCTGTTCAGCACACAGGGAGATCTGTCGGCTCATTGCACAGCCCAGAACCTTTTTCTTAGGGTAGGGAGGAGTAGAAGCCTTTTAGAAAATCCCGCTGAAGTTTTCCCTCAGCAGAGCAGCAGCCTGCCTACTGCTCTACTGATCCAAATCTGCACCTAAGGAACGGGAGACCAAAGGCAAATTCCCACACTGGAGGGAGACCAAACCCATCTGTCCCAGGGGGTTTTCTCTAACTGCCTTCTGTTGAAGCTGTTCCACCGTGTGCTGTTGTGCATAAAGCCCAGCAGGGAAACATGACTCGACCTCATTTATCACAGTGCTTACCTCAGGCTGAGGAAGATCCGGGTGCCAGTCTTTCTCTCTGGGGTATTTACTATTTACATCAAAATCAAGGGATATGTTTCTTGCGAGTGCTATTCTTTCAGGCACAACATACTTCAGCTTTGTTGTGCAGCAACCCCAGAAGCAGCAGAAGATGCTCCTAGGTACTATTTCAGAAGCAGCTGTGCTGGTTTAATTGCACACGGCCGTACCGAGGAGCGTTCCAGCTCCCTCTACACCTGTTCTGCGGCTGCTTGGAGACTCCCTCAGGCCAGTTCAGTTCACTGGAATGGCAGGGTGCCATCTTCCATTTGTTTGCCTTCTGAGATCCTTTTCTGCCATTTCAGTGACTCAAAATGACTCACTGTGTGCTCCAGCAGGCACGCGGTAAAAAGCAGCAAAAGGAGGACTTCCCCTTTTGACAGCTATGAACTCACCACAAGCTCAAAGAATGATTTGTCACTTGCTGATGAGACCTCTTTTCTGAGGTAAGAAATAAAAATTTAAATTTCTTTTTTTTTTCTCTTTTCAAGCGTAGACAAGAGCTGAAGGTGCAGACCTCCAGCAAAAAAAGTCCTGGCACCACCTCTTGATGTATCCCAAAGCCACCGCTTGGTTTTATGTAGTGCCACAACACGGGATGGGAGGCTCTGGTGGAACATTTGCAAGTTGTTCCTGGTGGGAGAAAGGCTGATTGCTTCCAGTTTGATGTAGTCCTACTCAACTGCAGAGGTTGTGTAGGGAACCAAAGTTGAGCCTAAGTAGAATGCTTCCCTCATCACAAAGCCTGCCATTCAAATTGTGCCTAACTTTTCTTCATTATTCTCTTTATAGACTTGCAGAGATACAGTCTCACAATTTGTATTTCAGTGGAATCTGAACCTTTTTCCTCCTGTCCTTGCTTTTGTAGGGTTGACCCATGCAGACACAAATCTTTCAGATTACTCATGGGCTCCTGCATGATCCAGCCATCCAAAGAAACGCCAGAACAAAGTAATTTCAGAGACTCTGCTACATTCTTATCAACATCAATGCTTTCCTAGTTTGTGCGTTAAACAAATGCAGATATCAATTCTTAAGAAAAGTTTTTAATATACCTACGTAAAAACTCACTTTTCTGCACTACTTACTAACACTTCATAAGGGACTTTTTCATTGAGTCTACTTCATATCAGAGAGTTTGTCTTTGAACAACATACAACAAAAAAAAAGTTATCTAAAAAGGTTCGGTAGTTTACACAAGATTTCTTTACCGTTACCATTTTTTATCACAACCGAAAGCAATAGTAACAAAATCCCCTGACACACACTTAGTTTTTTATCCTTAAAAACCATTTGTTAACTCATGTTTTAAATTTGATTTGGAAAAACAAAATTTTTCTCTTTTTGCTCTCAGACGTGTCCTGCTGATGTGCAATGTGTTTTCTAGAGGTTTGCTCAGTATCCCTAACTGATTTTGGTTAGCATTATCCCAAAGCAGGGTAACTCTGAAATGAATAATAACACAATTTTAATCAGTTTTCAGCCACTTTATAGTACTCAGAGATCACTACTGGGGAGTGTAAACAGCCAAATACAGAAGACAACTCCAGTTCGTTTTGCAGAGCTGCACTCCATAAGGTACCGATTTACAACTCCCAAAGCTCCTGTGCAGACTTTCCAAGCACCACCACTACGGAGAAGTCCAGGTTAGTGTTTCACCAGGGAGAATGAAATTATATTAATATGTATAAGCATACACAGCAATACCTCCAAGGCATTGACTAGTCCCAGCCAGTATTCAACTTGAATCCCTCTGCTAATGTTTAAGGCTCTGGAGACCTATCCATAATTATTTATGTACCTATTGTCCAAGTGTTCCTTGGCTTCACAGTCATCACGCTGACTGCAAACTAAAAATAGTCCAAATGAAGAGACAAGCAAAGACAGAAGACTGCAATGAAGTTTCTGTATCTCAGTGTTTATTACTTAAAATAACATCTAACCTTATTTATGATCCGTGTATGTTACTTAGGGATGCAGTGGCACGTCTGTTATAGCTCAAGGGGCATGAATTAAAGTAGTGTTCCAGCACTGCTGAAGTCTGCACCCTGCCAGCTGAACCATAAGTTATCTACCTCTTTGGAACAGGGATTCAGAGGTTAAGAATTGGATGCTGCTGTCGTGCCTATTGCGTTAGCCAACAGCACATAAGGGAGTCTCGACCACGCTAGCCCAGGGGGTCATTTGGGCTCAGGGGAGAAGATACAGACAAACCTTTGTTTCTTGCTGGAAAAACAGATGGTATTTTTATATGACCGTGCTGCTATAATAGTTGTGAGATCATAGCTGAGAAGGGTGTGCTGGAATATGATTTCATTTTTTGAAGATCTATCAGAAGGGAAAGAGCTAAGTACTCTCCATTTTCCTCAATATTTTTAAATCCATTTTGCTTTTCATACATCCATTCATTTCATAGACCTGTTTATCTGTCCTGACTCCCTTAAACAGATGTTTCCCTGGCTTAAAAAACAAACAAACAAACAAAACCAAACAAACAAAAAAAGAAATCCAGTTCCCCCTTGTTTGGATTGCTTGGAGAAGTTGTCCAAGTACTAATACACTTGCAGGTAACAGTGAATCAGTCTGTAAGATGACTGTTTGCCAGATTCTC
Organism: Anser cygnoides; assembly: GCF_040182565.1. Lineage (NCBI taxonomy): Eukaryota > Metazoa > Chordata > Aves > Anseriformes > Anatidae > Anser > Anser cygnoides. Next base: position 186,474,533 of record NC_089873.1, read on the forward strand.
ATACTACACACACACACACACAGAGCCTTGGTATGTACACATTAATTAGTGCCATGGGTAGATTTTATTTTGCTAAAGCAATATGCTCCATGTCTCCCTTTCTGCAGAAGATGAACTCTTGCTGGATGTGGAATCCACGGGTAGGAATACTCCATAGCTGCCAACAGCAGCACATTCATTTTTGAAGAAAGAAGTTAAACTGCCTAGCACATTTCAAACCAGCAAACTGGTCAGCACAGTAGCTCTTCAATGCACTGCAGACGCCTAACTGCAGTCATGAGAAATAACCTGACGTATTTTAGGCAAATGGGAGCAGTCAAGCTGCAGCAGCACAGAGCAGCACAGCTTGTGGGTCAGCCAGGCACATTGGCCACCTGCAATGTAACGCCCTTATCGCTCTCTATAGGTGCCTTAAAGGAGGCTGTAGCAAGGTGGGGGTTGGTCTGTTCTCCCACGTGCCCGGTGACAGGACGAGGGGGAATGGGCTAAAGTTGCGTCAGGGCAGGTTTAAGTTGGATATTAGGAAAAACTTCTTTACCGAAAGGGTTGTTAGGCATTGGAATGGGCTGCCCAGGGAAGTGGTTGAGTCACCATCCCTGGAGGTCTTTAAAAGACGTTTAGATGTCGAGCTTAGTGATATGGTTTAGTGGAAGACTTGTTAGTGTTAGGTCAAGACTAGGTGATCTTGGAGGTCTCTTCCAACCTAGATGATTCTGTGATTCTGTGATTCTGATTCTGTAAGCGTTCTTACAGCAGGCCCCTAGGAAATGCTTCAGACAAGTCATGAGGAAAGCCACTTGAATAGACTTCCAGCAGCTCCCAGGTATTGCATCGGGCCTCCCAGTTCTCATACCTTTTCTAAGGGCTTGTTATACCATCAATAAACACTACTCGGTCATAACCTCTCTAACAGACTGTGGGTGGTTATCAGTTGTCTACAACTCTACCACTCTTCCCAGCACTGCCATACAAACAGCAAATTATACAAATAATTTAAAACAGTCTCTTTCTATGCACACACTTAGTATTCAAGAAACAGTTGCAGAACAGACATGTCCTCCAGAAATGGCATAGCCACAGGTGTTCCCTCTTACCTACATGACCTTAAGTCCCTCTCAGGTCTATGCCTTTCCACCTGTCAGTCTCTACCTTCCTTGTGTCTTCATATTCTGCTATCAAGATTAAGATCACTGTCCTCCTTTGAACTTTCAGAAGTTTGTTGTTTTAGTAGATTGAGCTTCAAAATCTAGACTGAATCCAAGCCTTTGTTGCTGGCATGTTCTGTACAATATTCTTTAAGAATGAGGTGACATTAACTCTGGAATTCCCATCTGTTTTTTGCCATGTTCTAATGTTTCATCTGGGGTTATTCTGAGTCTGTATAAAGATCCCGTTACAAAACAAAGAGAAATACCGAGTGTCAGCTTTTGGACTGGAGATCAGAAGAGCTGTTTGAACCACAGGATGATGAAGAGTCATTCAGTTCTGCAAACAGTTTTGGCAAATTCACTTTACGTGGTCTCTGGAAAGCAGCTTTCCACATGTGGGACAAATCTTTATCTTCCTATCTTCATTAAGTAGAGAGAGGTTTAGCTATGGGAGTCATTCAATTATGTCAAGGACAGGCTTCATCCTGTAGCCACATTGCAACCTCAGTTGCACAGACTGTCATGAGCTACCCTGCTGCATGCACTCAATCATCTGCTGTCAAACCAGGAACCAGGTCAAAACCACAAGGAATTTCTAACTCTTTTTGGCTGACTAGGTCTGATGCCGTTTAAGGTCTCAACATCAGAACTGCTGATAACTTTTGTATCTTGTTGCCAAAAAAACAAAAAACCAAAACCATATCCATGGCCATCTTCCAGTCTTTAAGCCAAGTCATACGTTTTGGAAGTGCTAATCCACTGTGTCAGCTTTTCCTTAGTAGTTTTACAAGTCTGGCTAGATTCTGCTTGGTAGAAGCTTTCGTGATAATGAGAGTTTAAGCACAGATGAGGTTAGAGCAGCCTTTAATGTTTTTCAATCAAACAATAAAATTCTGGTCTAAGAAAAATGTTTTCTGGTGTTATGTCTAATTCTACTATTCTTGACAATTTATTTTCTCAATAAAATGCTTCGTAAGAACAGGAACAGAAGAAAAATGACCAGTTTTCTGTAGGAGTGTTGCAGTGGGACTACAAAAAGTACCAATTAGTCTCATCAAGGAGACAGCAAGCAATCTCATTCAAGTATTTGCTAGAAAGCTACAGAAGAAACAGCTGACTGCACAGGAATATGTAAGATTTATGCAACTTTTGTGTGCACTATTCATAGATTCATGCATTGCCTCAACTTACATGATATGTCTGAAATTCTTACACCCACACCTCTATTTGCATATAGTGCGAGTGATCCCGTGGCAAAAAAAATATGGACTTTTTTGGTTCACATATCAAAGGAGTTAATTAATGGTACAGCTAACTTCCTACCCTGTATGTTGCCTTCTCCAGATAATAAAAGAGGATAATGATAAAGTCCCAAATACAGAGTCACTGCTCAGGTACCCTAGAAACGAGTTCCGCCTGAAGAACCATGCAAAGGAGAGAGAACGGGACTGCACCTTACACTTAGAAAACTGAAAGGACTGGAAGGAAGAAAAATCCAGTGCAAGGCCCACTCCGTTCATCCAAACCATGGATGCTGTACCTTTAATATTGAAACAGTTTCAGAGAAAACAGTGAGGGAAGGTTGCTCTTGCTGCATGCACCCTCCCCCATTACAAAGGAATTTCAGGAGTGGCTTGAACAGACCTGCATGTTTAAAGGAATCTAATTTTACATCTACTGATTTCTCTGGGTTATAAAATAATGAAGCATTCTTTCTATTCCTAGAAAATTCTGATTTATTCAAGATTACACTGTACATCAATCTATCCCTAGTCTGGAAGAAGGGCATGATAACTTACTTACACTAAAAAAAAAAAAAAAAAGACTTCTGAATTTTCCAGTGTTAGGGCAAAAGATTTGAATATGTTGGAATAAAAGCTCCTCACAGTGAATAACAAGCACTCACAGGGGGGATGAAGTGATTTCATTGACCCCATTTACCCTTTCTGCAGGCTGCTCTAAAAATCCTGGGGTTTTAGCTCCTTTCCTCTCTATTAATATAAACATTACGCATATAGCTCAGTAGGTGTACAGTCAACACCAGTCAATTCCCAACACCAACTCCCCACTTTAAGGATGTTTTATTATGTGCAGTGATTACTTTGGGGAGAATACTTTTGCTACTAAGTGCAAATCTAATGCATAATACAGTTGCCCCAGATTGAGCAATGTGCAAGAGCTTTTATTTTTCCATCAAGCAAAATGTTTTGGGAAAACATTTGCAGAGTGGTCATTCATAAAGCTCAGTCAGATAACTTCAGAATTAGGAAAAGTTAGAAAGCATGTAGACTGATATTCTCAACTGTGCCTGGACAGTAATTTACAAGGACGCTGAAAGTTTCTTAGGAAATTCACATTCCTAGCTCCGCAAAAGCTTCATTCTTTCATTTAAGATTCCATGTTCTTCTGGAGACTTGTCAACATTTTACTCCTAATTTGATCTGCATTTATATTCACTCACAATTGAATCCCATACAGTTAGGACTGTATCCTGTATAGATTAATTCTTCATTCTCAAGGAAGAGACGAGATCAAAGTAAGCAATGCACACACGGTGGCAGTTTTCTCTGTAGACAGTAAGACAGTTAAGAGCTTCAAAATAAATTGGCTTACATTTCCTACGCCTTTGCTTTACACAGCAAAAAGGCTTATAGGAAACATTCACTGGATGTAAAGTCAATGGCAAACATTATCTTTCATAACCAACAAATAATGTAATAATAATTAAAAAACAACAACAAAAAAAAAGATGTAATCATAATTTTGCTAAGATACAAACCTGACAACAAAATGTTATGTGGCAACACAGCTTCATAGTTGTAGGTGCCACTAAGTCAGAGGGAACAGACCCTCACATACAAGAAACTCACCAATTGCCAGAACAGGCACTGCCACCAGTGTTTTGTTTTCTGTTGTGAAGCAATATACATGCACACTGCATTTCAAATATAGATGTCATTTAGTAAATTGATTGTATTAGTGCAAGACTTCTCAAGTTTTATGATGCCATGGATTTTTCAACAGCAGGGAACAGTCAGTCTTACAGATCTACTACATTTTTGCCAGAAAGTAAAAGGCTAATGACTTGAAATATGAATGCCACAGTAAGGCATATGATTAATAGCCACTGAGTAATAAAATCATTGCTGACAAAATATGTCCAATGAAAAGTTTAAATCTTTTCCAATGAAAAGTTTAAATATCCTCTTGGGAAAGGAGTCCTGGGTCTTGTTTCCAGTGCTGCAGATGCATTTTATTCAATGACTTGACAGGCAAGTGTTGTGAAGCAGTTCCCAGCACATGGACGAGAACCAAGAATCTCCATTTTCAAACATGTCCCTCCGTAAAAAAAAAAAAAAAAGTACTTCTGCACTTCTCCACTTAGTCTGTGTCCTCAAGAGTCTTGCACCTTCTGCTGAAAAACAGCCCAATTTAAACAATAGCTCAGTGGTACCAAGGGTTAATTTTTTTTAAGCTAAGGGGAACCCAGAGCCTCTCTGCTCCGTTTTGCTGTAACCATTACATTACTGTAGTAACACAGCCTCTACTTCCTACCTGCCTCAGAAGATGGTTTGGTGCTCACTTTCCTACAACAAGGTTGCAAGTCCCTTGTGAAGCCCTCTTGCAAGTCAAGTGCCTCTTGAAACACACCTCCACAACATGTGTTTTCTAGCAGCTGACTCCAAATGGCTTTGCTCCCCTAAACATAAAAATGAATCCAGAAATTGCCATACAGTTTCCCTACCATCAGTATAGAGAGAGAGCCACGTCACTAACCCTATATGAGGCTACCCTGTAGGCATCAGACATGGGGAATATGGGCCAGGTGAGAGACTCCAGCTTCTGGAGTCGCTGACCCCACCAGGAAAGGCTCTTGACCCTGTCAGTCACACAGGGAGCCAGAAAACTGTCCCCTAAGGCAAAGATCTGACCTGACACCTAGAGACAGGGTGTACCACCACCACAGCCTGGCCCCTACCTCACTCCTCTCACATCCCCAGTGTCTTTGACCTAGGCCTAGGCCTGGCTAACAGGGCTATAGAAGGCTTTAGAAGGAGAAAAGCATCCAGCTTTTCTCCTAAGACTGCTGCCTTTCTATCCATTCTCCATGCTTGCATCGATTGGCCTCCTTGACCTGATATGGCCTGCTATGACTGTAACTCTCTTTTCTGGACCAAAACCTACGGCTGCTGCTCTCCTCACACCAGGATCTACGAGTCCTTATTTCCCTATATTGCAGCCTCTCCACCTGCATTCTCCACAACATGGAGGCTGCTAGGTAAGACAGTGAATTCCTCACACAAACTGGTGCAGAAAGTCTTCACTGATTTTTATCTAATCCAGGAGGAAAGAAGGGCAGCCCCAACCTACCACCACCAGTGGCACAGCGGGCCCTTGTCCTGTCTGAAGTGCCACCCCTCTAGGAAGCCTCCCAGTTCCCAGCTCTTCCCCACTGACCCTTCAAAACCCAAGTAAGACAGAAATCACTCACCCCCAGCTAGGATATAAATTCCTGTGCTGATTCCTTGACAACCTCGTTTTCCTACGCAGTGGGACTGGTGGTGGTGTAGATCATTAAGGGACCTAGGTGCCCTATTGCAGGCACATGACAATACAGGCTAACACGCAAACAGCATTAGGTGCACAGCTGTTAGCACAGCAGAGGGTAACTGAGTTGTGGCACTGCTGCAGTACGTATTAAATATGAGGCATCATTGCCTGGGACCTTGTATTTTACACAGCCTTGTGATTTGTTATCCACACCAAGGCAGAGGTGCCCAGGCCACATCATATTTACTCTCTCTTAAGAGCTTAAGAACTCTGGCTTCCCTAAATGTAAATGGAGAGTTTGAGGAAACACAAGCCTTTGATGTGTGTGGGGAGATGTAATGCATTTAGGCAGAATATTTTAATTATGTGAATTACAACAGGGCAGCCTGCTCTTTTTCTTTCTTTTTTTTTTTTTCGTGCTGAGTCATTTCCACTTGGACTCTGCAAACATGGAACCACGCACCGAGTGTTTAAGCATTTGGAATAAACTATTAATGCTGTGCTCTAGCTTTGGCATGCCTTAAGCAGAGAAAAAGAAATCACTCCTTTTCTTCTTTATTTCCCTGAGCTTCTTAGCGGCCCCTTTGGGAAAGACTGGAGCTAGCTGACCCTACGTGTTTGAGATACATGGTGCCAAGGGCCAGTGGGCTGACACTATCTCACCCCGTTCCCAGGAATGACTTCTGAAACGTCTCTGAGGCTTTCAGTTGCCATCCAGTCTCATTTGTGTACAAAATATGGAGAGATGAGTCAGAGCAATTTCTTGCCCTTTATGAAGAAAACTCGATACCTTGTGCATAGTTGCGGTATCTCTATACACAGTTTACATACTTGCCACCAACCTAGTTTTATTTTTTTCTTTTGAGTCTTTTGATATTTTTTTTTTCACAAAGTAATTGTTCTGCTGAAGTCTAGCTAAACGAGGTGTTTATTCAGCATCTGTGCCATCTAAATATTTACTAATGAAGATCTTTTTAAAAACTTTTTCCCTCAGCCACTAGGCAACGTAACTTTTTCCATTTCTTTGATCCTGAAGCCCCCCTTATTTTTAATTATTCTTTGCTTGGCAGCTGAAGGAAAATGTAGCAATATATACCAAGCCCTTTCCCACCCTCCCAGTTAACAAAGATACTGGTTGTAGATCAAAGAATCCATCAGAACAAACTGCTTCCTATGCAATAAGCCCTCTGTCTCTGGAATAAGCAAGTTTATCTTCATTGTGCATTCCGATAAGATGTTATTATAGTAGTGACTTTAATTACATTTCTCATTATTACATTAGTGCGCAGTAACATGGGGTTTCACTGCATCTAAATGTGATAGTTTGTAGAATATGGTGCCTTTAAGTCTTGTGATAGAGGGAAATAAAACTTCAGAAGCCACAAAACAGACAAAGAGAATGCTTCGTTTTATAGGCATTTGACCAGAAGTACCTGTGGAAGGAGTGAGAAGAATTTTTGGAATATGCACTGGAAGGCAGAAAAAGATGAAGAGACATAAAAAGACAACAGTATATGCACCACTGTACCTCCCTGTCATGCAAACATGGTAAGATTCTAGAATGTAAGTAACTGCTTCATGAATTAAGGGATAGATACTTACTTTTTTTGTCCCAAGTTCGTATAGTGATATATCTGGAAGTATATTTTTAGTGACACATCTTTAAATGATCATCTGTTTTCCTACATAGGAAAACAGTTGCTTCTCCCACTATTATTTTATGGTAAGACCAGAAACTGTAAGACTAGTGTGCTATCTCAAAGTATTTTGTGTTAGGTATTGAGTGGGTTAAAAAAATCTTTGTAGGTATAAAAATATTCATTATGATTTGTATATTTTTGCTGTCTAAAATATTAATTGAATTGATATTCTGTTAAAAAGATTTTCATGTAATTCAGCTTCTCTGATAACTTGATTAAATGCGGGGCCTGGTATTTGCTGCCAGGTGATTCCCAGGGGAGTGAATTTATCACATGCTTAATCTTGCAATCTTTACTTAATAACTGCTTGATCTATAACTTATTGAAAAATGGTGGTAGTGCCCATAAACTGCAGTCAACTTTAAAATCAGAGTATAAATTACCAACTGCATCTCCCTTTGAAAGGCATAGACCTTCAAACAGACCACTGCTAATGGTCCTACAGAGTAGAAATAACATCATGATCTCCAAGAGAACTGCTGTTAACTTATTTCCAAGGAGTGGATTGGAGCGCAACAATTTTCTTCTTGGAGCCCCTAGGCAAAATATTCAGTCGGTCCCCAACTTGTTTTAAAGCAACCACATGGTAAAATGGTGCATTGCTTGACCCCTGTTGCTTGAAGCAACTATAAGTTTATGAGACTCTTTTTACTTCTGCCAGATAGTGAAAATACAGATAAATCTGATCCACATAAATCAAGTTTTTAATTAAAATACAGTGAGTTTTCTAATACAAATGGCATTTTCCCTTCTACTCACTGTATCCTGCTTTAATGCCAACACTGCACAAATAAACTGTGCTTATCAGTAAAATGTTCTTGTCTGTCAAATATTACTATGTTTTTTTCCCTCTCATTATATTTTAAGTTTTAAATAGGGTAGTTTATAGAGATGTCTTTTTTCCCCTGGAAGGCATATATACTGTCTTTGTTTAAAACATGGGAGTGTTTTAAAATAAAACATTATTAAGGAGATGCTTGCCATCAACATTAATTGTGAACATCTTTTCATGTTTTCATCTGGAGAGCAAAGTCTGTGGACAGCATTTAGTGAGGAGAGTCTCAAATGACATTCCAAAATGAGTCTTTGCATATCTTTACAGAGATTATCCTTTCTATTTTGAGACGTTTGTTAATGAGGCAGTAAGTTCAGAAGAAGGTGGGGAAAAAAAAAAAAAAGCAGAATGTTACCAACATACCAACCTGTTGTCATGACTGGTATTTTTTTCCTTTCTACAGCAAAAATATGAAGAAACCACATGAGCTTCTGAGGATCCAAATAACCATGCCTCCTAAATAAACACACAAGGATTTTCTAGGGATCACTGCTTCAGTATGGCTGGTTTATAAAGATGAAACACATTGAGAAATATTAAGAAGTTCACAGGCTACTAAGGTAATACCTCCAAATGCCAATCCCTTAATATCATAAAGACAAAAGCATTTTCTATCTATTTTGCACCAAAGTTCTGTAGGTGGAATGAGTTCAGCTGAGTTTCAAATGGAAAAAGCCCAGCACGAACAGAACTTAGTAGGTTAAGCTGACCACACTCTTAAAATATACTTCAAAACATGTTGGTCTTCTTCATACCTATACTTCATTAAAAACATGGCCAAATGTCTACAGTCTCACTTTTAAACGTACTTTCAGGAAGGGTCACTAAGGATATCCTCTCAGGTTAATAACGTAACGTGAAAAGTTCTGCTAACTAAAGATTACTTTCCTAGCCCCAAAAATTCTGTCTCTAACATGAAACGAGTATGTGTTAGACTCAGTCTTGGCTTGTAGAGAAATCTAACGCGAAGTTAAAGAGATTGCTTAAGTGCAAGGTATCATGACTTGATTTTATTTGTGACATGTAACCAGACAGCCATACATGTACTTGGTAATTTAAAAAACAAAAAGCAAAAAGCCAGTCTCACAAAGCTGAAAACAGTTAAAAGCTAAATCAGCTGAAAAGAAAGAAAATAAATAGCAAAGGGAATAATAATTAGGAAGTGCCTAAAACATTCAGGGAGATGCTTTAAAAACCACAATCCAACTGAGAATGGAGTCAATTCTAGTTAACAGAGAACAGACAGACTCAGAAGGGGTATAAATGCAAATATAGGTTGGATTAGATGATCTTAGAGGTCTTTTCCAACCTGAAAGATTCTATGATTCTGTGATTCTACAAAACATGGGAGACAAAAAAGAAACAGAGATTTTAGGAAAAAAAAACAAAAACCAAAAAACAAGAAGGCGAATCAAAAGAAAAGAAATCCACGGCTAGCAGAATTAACAGTAAGGAATGAGTTAAGCATCTCAGAAATTAAGTCCTTTGAACAACAATTAATGTTGTTGCTGGAAATGGTACTACTATCTGGAAATGATAGAACTGTGAGTAATAGAGCAAAGACCATTCAAAAAGTATCTGAAAAAAAAACCTGAAATTGATACATTAGGTATCATTACATGAAACATTAGGTATTATTAGGCAAGCTAATATATTTTCTCTTTTAGCAGTGGTTGAAGATGATGATAAAAAGCAAAGTTTAACAAAAGTCACTGTGAAATCATCAGTTCTTTATACCTTGCTCTCAGGAATTTTAAATGTACAGGCCGAGGAGCTCTCTGACCCATGCGCATTGTTTCAACAGGTTTGGGAAGGCTGGAAATGTTAGATTGGAAGACAGCTAATACCATATCAACATTTTTAAGGAGATAGATGGAATGAGTGATGTGATTAACTGTTCATACAGGTCTTAGTTATTAAAATTAAGGGAGGACAATGTGAGTAACACCAGTCAGCAAAAAATATCTGGTGAAATTAAAACTGAATTACAAGTTTGGCTGGTAAAGGAAATGGGTCTGATATTACAGACTTTCCAGAGGTATTCAGCTTCATGCTACCTGACATTTTAATTAGGAAATTAATGTAAGCTGTATTGAATTTGTATTACTCTAAATTGATTAAAAACTGACTAGCTCCTAGGTCTGAAAATGCCACCATAAATGGGGAAAATTTTATCAACCTGATGGGTTTTTAATGAGGGCCCAAAGAGATCATTTCTTAACCTTGCAGTATTTAACTATGTTTTTAACAATGACCCAGAACTAACTATGAAGTTGATATTGAAAATTTTGCTAATGACACAAATTATGGCTTCAGTAAAAAGGGGAGAGGAAAAAATTCAGGGGACAACTTAGTCAGATTGTAAATAGGGCAGGTGAGGACCTCCGGACCACTCCATCTCTCCCACCCTGTTTCCAAGGATAACAGACTGTTAGCTAATCTGCTCTTCTATGGGAGAGATTCTCCCACTGATAGGGAATTTATTCCAATATCTGCCTGTAAGCCTGGTGCAAGAAAACGGTGCATGTTTCTGCATGCTTAAAAGTAAGGTGAAGTGCAAGAAATAATGTAGGCAGACACATGAGAAGATGGGGAGTCTAACCTGGAATCTAGAGCTTTTGGGCATCTTCTCAGCAAGGTATTCAATGATAACCATTGTTCTTTACAGGAGGGATAAACCTAACCATGGAACAATTCAGCAAGTCTTGTAATAGATTTTCCATCACTAAAGACTTCAAAATCTTTACATTTTTCCAGAAGATTTGCTCTAGCTCATCCATAGCCATTGGCTTTGAAGCCAAAATTCAGGGAAGTCTCAGGATCTCTGGGTATGTGTGGAGTCAGAGGTTCACTTTGCCTCTGGATGTTTGGGTATCTTTATATGTTGTATCTTTACATACTGTTTCTTTTCTTCCAAGCAAATTTTCAATGACAAGAAAACTGTTCAGACTAGTAGGATAAAGAGTGGAATCAGGTGAAATGGCTGACAGTTCCTCTGAATCTTCCCAACATCAGGCATAATGTTCGGAAGGTGAAGTAAAAGCAAGGAATTACACCGGGTCTTGAACCAATGCCAGCTGAGACTGAGACTTCAGCCAGGTCAGGCAAACTGCAGGGAAGCGATTTCTGATTACAAATTTCAGCCCTTGCTGGCTAGACGGAATGGAAACAGAATCCTTACAGAATTTACCTTCTAAGGTTTACTAAGTCATCAACATTGTTATGCAAATGTACAACAAATCCAAAGGTAGCTGTTGTGGTTTAACCCCAGCAGGCAGCTAAGTGCCACCCAGCTGCTTGCTCACTCTCCCCGGGTGGGATGGGGGAGAGAATTGGGAAGGTAGAAGTTCAGGAGCTCATGGGTTAAGGACGGTTCACTAGGGAAAACAAAAACCACACACACAAGCAGAGCAGAATAAGGAATTCATTCTCTACTTCCCATCAGCAGGCAGGTGTTCAGCCACTTCCAGGAAAGCAGGGCTCAGCATGCACAGTGATTTCTTGGGAAGACAAACGCCATCACTCCCAATGTCCCCCTTCCTTATCCCAGTTTTATTTATGAGCATGACACCAAACAGTGTGGGATATCCCTTTGGCCAGTTTGGTTCACCTGTCCTGGCTGTGTCCCCTCCCAGCTCCTGGTGCATCCACAGCCTCCCCGCGGGCAGGGCAGCACAAGGAGCAGAACAGTCCTGGCTCTGTGTGAGTGCTGCTCTGCAACAACCAAAACATCAGTGGGTTATCACCATTATTTCTACAAAACTCCAAAACACAGCATTGTGTGAGCCTCTACAAAGAAAATTAACTCTATCCCAGACAAACCATGGCAATAATCATCGCTTATTCCATACTGTTTATGTCATGCTCAGGTCCCACACTTTCCAATGTATCCACCCTTCAATTAATACACCGATATCATTCCCTTAGTCTAAGGACCACCCCTGTGAAAGGTTCTTAAAATGTCCACTGAGTTGTTTTAATCCATGACTGAGCTTCTGTCTGTTGTGGTGGTTGCTCAGGGCAGGAGAGGCAGTGAGCTGCATGGACTTATGGAGCTCCAAAGCCAGCTCAGGTTGGGTCACTGCTGCACTTGAACTGTCTTGCAAGGCTCATCCTCCACTGGGTTGAGTGGTTCCTGCTGTAGGACTTCCTGTAATATGCAACTCAGGTCATGGGTTGCAAGAATTTAAAGGTATATCCATCACAATCTCCATCCCTGGTCCCTTCAGGCCAGGCTACACGGTTTAACATTGCAGTGAACTCCTCCCCTCGCCCGTGCTCCAGCCTGGGCTTCTCCATTGGCCACAGTCCCTTAGAGGTGTGCCTGCTCCGGGATGGCCTTAACCATGAGCCGCAGTCCCTTCAGAGCTCTGCCTGCTGTGCCGTGGACTTATCCATAGCCACAGATGCTTTGAGGTATTCTGGCACGGCCTTATCCACAGACTCAGACACCGCAAGGTATACCTGCTGTGGCATGGACTTATTTGTGGCCACAGAGGCTTTGAGGTGCACTTTGCTTCGGAGTGGACTTATTCATGGCCAGAGATGCTTAGGGGTGTACCTGCTCCTGTGAGGACTCATCCACAGGTCACAGTCCTGACCTGAGGTCAGTCTGGAGCCCCAGTGCAGTACAGTACAGCAGTCCCTGTCCAGTACAGCAGCACAGGGGCATGTCTCTGTCCTCTTCCTCCACATGGTCTCATAGTTTTGAGGAGGATGAAAAAGACCATCAACAGGAAGATCTTGTAGTCTGGGATCTAGCCATATCTCTTGGAATAAAAAGATATCCCAACAACACATCATTCTGAGCATCTCAGAGTCTTACTTTCTGCAGCAGAAAAGAAACACAGCACGAATAACAAAACAGGTTGCTGGACCTCAATCCATTAAAAACTTTGGTGGTCTAAAGTCAGGTCTCGGTATGTGGATAAAAAAAAAAAAAAGAAAAAGAAATTAAAAAAAAAGGACTCTATGGAGTTTTGATATAATTAGATGATGACAACTTTCACTGGAATTACTTCAAATTTATGTCCTTGTAGCTCAGAGTAGAATTTGCCCCTAAAATCTTTAATCACAAATAATATGACTTCATTCTTATGCAGCTGCTTCAGCAGGTACTTGCATACACAGAAGAACAAATATCTTTAGCTCAATTACAGTGCTGGCTAGAAAAAATCATCCTTTCCAATTCTACAAATTGCATTAAGTTCAGTTGCAGCCAGTTTAAATGTTTCTCTGAGTCTTTTTTTGGTTGGTAACTGAAAGTTTATCTTCATTTGTCCGTATCAGCCTGCTCATTCACCTCTTGACACCTCTTTTGAATCTGGATGAAAAGTGCCGTGAAGCTAAATGACGAATTTTGGATCTTGCTGGTTGTCTGACCAAAAAAAAGGACAGAATCCACATTCTGGTGGCAGTACGTGAAGCCACTCAGCCTGTTCATCTCAGTGCCTCCCAGTATTTCTGTGCTATTATTACACAGCAATATTTCTGTGCTATTATTATACAGTCTGCTATTATTATACAGTCTTCTCAGGTGCTTCTTGTTCAGTGTCCACTCTACTGATTCCCTTTTTCTCCTTCTCTCCCTTCAGTCGTGCATCTCCGAACCTGTCTGCCTGCCTCCATCTTCAGCTTCTCTGAATCTGTAGCTTCACTTCTAGGGGCTGAAGCAAAGCGTAGTGAGACAATAGTATTTCTGATATCTTTGCTGTGAGGGAACAGAGAAACCAGCTGTCCAGCACAGTCTCTGCAATGCTGCATTCACCAACTTGTTGCATAAGATAACAGCTGCTTTTTCCACCTGTTTTTCTTCTGAGAACTAGCATCTTACACCACAAACATGCAGAAAATTGATGTGAGCAGCATGAAACATGCTTGTACGGAACAAGTGTCCTATTCTGCCGGTGCTGGAAAAGATGTGAGGCAGAAGACTCCCTGATGGTTCAAGCGTTTATTTAAAACCTGATACAGATGTGCCCAAGCTGCTCAGACCTCTGTTTGGATAGTGATATCCTCAAACAACCTGTGAAAAACTGGGTAAACTGAGCAAGCTCGAAGCCTCTCGACAACACAAGCAACATCAGACTTAGCCAAATCCAAGGATGAGGGGCTGAGGCTGCTCTAGCCCTACAATTAGAGAGAAGGGGAGCAAAAGGAGTGGAGGTAGGCATCCTGACATGGTTTGGTCTTGTTCATGCACCCACTGAGGGATGGTGATTGCCTCTACTTGAAGGAGTCATCCTTCTTCTTTTTCTCAGCAATGCTGCCCTGCACGTCTGGCTCCACCCTCAGCTACGGGAACAACTCTCGCTTTCCAGGGCTCTGGCACAGGCGAAGCAGGCAGCAGAACCACAGCTATGTCGCTGTTCCCAGGAATCCGCTGCCAGAAGCAAGTGTCTGCTTTGTCTTTGCCTAGAGAAAGCCCATAAGGAAAATGTAACTCACAGTAAATCCGTGGTGCTGTGGCTGGAGTTTTTCTCGTGCCCATGCCAGCACACTTGGAGTGGGTTGAGGTTATCTCCACAGCACCAGGTACAACACTGCTGCTGCAACAGTTATTTCTTGTTTGGTGGTGGTGGACTGTGCCAGCACTTCACTGGAGCCCTGTAACAGTACATACACGGAGTAGATGTACTTACAGCTCTTGGGAACTTGCAGTCCCTTCCAAGTGGAAAATTCATTTTATTCTATGCATATTACACAGTGTCTGTGCTGAAAAAAAAAAATAAAAAACAATAATAATAAAAAAATAGAAGCCTTCCTTCCTTTTCACAGTTTCATCCGGTCTTCATAGTTTTCTACATATTCCTTTACTCATGTTTTTCTTTACAGAGCCATCCAGCATAAAAAGACAAAATGCAGGCCAAACAGAGGAGGACACTCAGACCAGGTTTTGGTTTATGAGTAAAGGAGGTTGGTTCATGTTTTAGAGGATGGGTTAGAGAAGGAAAGTTATACTATGTGCAGGCCAAAGTTGGGCTTTTTCATTTACAAGGGGCAGGATAGGAAATCAGGCACTTAGGAGGGATAACAGCACATGAGGAACGGAATTAGCAGAGCCTAGGCGGGGCAGGTGACTGGCAGATGATGAGTGACACCAGCAGAAGAAGGGTTAGAGTAGATCCTGAAAATGAGAACGCAGGATTTGAAAGCCACGTGGGCAAAGATTTGGTCTTTAGGGAAGGGATTTAAAGTGTGTGTGGAGAGAGGGGAGAAGATGAGGTGTTATATATGAGCCTTGCTCCTGAGAAGATACATAGTTCAATAGGTTAGCAGATGACAGGTAATGCCAGCGTATATTCAGCCACTGTAATAAAACAGCATAACCTGAAATACAGCCATATATGAAAAATTTGTATGATTGGTAGTGTATCAGATTCTAGAAATCTGTATACTCGCTTGACGTCTTAACTAGACTTTTTCAACATGTTGCAGTTAAAATTGACACCACACATGAATGTAACCTAGCTGTTTTACAAATCTGAGTCTGACTCAAAGCTACTATCAAAGTAAAGATTTACAGACTGACTGAGAAATCTAGGCAGTGTCCGCCTGCTGCTGTCCCCTCCTGGCTGGGGCACCTCCATTATCAGAACTGGCATTTTAATTCACACCACCAAGGAAGATGGGCTGGGGATAGCACAGTGGGTGGGAGTATAGACCACCTTGTTCTGCCTCCTCTTCGCTGCCAGCAGCACTTGTGAGAAGATGAATGAGAAACCAGAAGTTTTAGCACCTGGAATAGATGCAGTGAGATTTGGCAGAACTCAGGTATGAAAGCCCTGGGATTCATGACCAAGTAGTCATGCCTCAGAAAGTTACACACCACACCTCAGCTGAGCCACCGTAACTGTCTGTGTGTCTGGCTTTACTCAACAGCAAGCATGAGCCAATGCACCTTAACCAGATTTAAGGCTAGCAGGGCAGAGGAGCAGAAACTGAAGGTTTTTTGGAATGTTTGTGGGTTTTTTTTTTGAAAAGAAGTCTGCATGGTGTGCAGGCTGAAGGAGGGCATCCTCACCTACATGGCGCTCTGTGGCAGCACCGCCACTTGCACGGGCAAAAGCGCAGGATTTAACAGAGAGGTCTAAACAGGGAGCCTGACTGGTAGGTTTTAGACCTAAATATGCAACTCCTCTATCATAGTGTGGATGTATTTGATGTGATAATATTACTTTCCTCACAGTCTTTCTACAGATTGATGTTTTAAGTGCATAAGTTAAAAATAAACAGCATTGTGGATGTAAAATCTCAAGTCACGCCGAATTAGGATGTGTGATTGGCACTTCATAAATGTTTACAGCGATTTATAAATAACAGCGTCTCTTCTGCCACTCATCTGTCAAGAAGTCTCCTGCAGGAGAAGGGAGACAGCAGTGGGGAAGCAGCTGATATTTTAAGATGTTTTGGACCAAAGTGGCAAAGAGAGGTATTCAGGGAGTTGCATTACATCCCCCTTCTCCCTCACAACCCTCACACACACATGCCTTGATGAATTTGCACTGCGGAGCTGTAATTCCATTGTGGCTTTCTGATGTCTACACAAACTGCATTAGCTTTTCTGTCATGTTTTACAAGGAAAAAAAATTTGGCGAAAATGTCAGCAGGATGATATCTTTAATCATATTTATTGATTGACTTCAAAAGGCTCAGTGCAATTTAACTGGAACCCTCAATGCAATCAGAGGCAGGTTCAGCCAGAACCTATTCCTAGCATCGCCTAGAGCCTTAAATTCACAAGTACCTTTTGTCTCTGGTGTCCTCCTGTATAAGTGGTCGTAGTGACTGGACTTACCCGATATTTCTCTTTCAGCCTGTCCTTATTACAGCTAATCCAATATGCTGTCCAATACAGCTAATCTAGCATATGGTTAGAAATGGTTTGCTGTTCTCTGGCCAGTCCCATGAACCGATAGGACCATTCAAAGCCCCTGTGAAAGTATTACTAAATCCTATTTACAAAACGTTTTATTTCCTTGCATTGCTGTTAAAAGCTGAGTGGAAGTCCTATGTGACCGGCTCCCAAAACCACCGGTCGGATTTTCAGGACAGCAAATTCAAGGCACAGGCTGCTCGGCCAGCGGGACCCCAGCAGCTGTCTCCCATGGGTGAAAGCTGTGTGTGGGGAGATTTCTGCAGGACACAGCGCCTGGGTGACAGGAGAGGCCGAGGGGGGAGCCAGTGGCGTCCCCTGAGCCCAGGAGGGCCCGGACCCGGCCTCTGCCCCCAGCCCTGCTCCGGACCCCCATGGCAGGGAGGTGAAATGGCGGCGCCTCAGGGCTGGGGCGGCTGCGGGTGCAGGACGGGCAGAGAAGGGATGGGTGGGGTGGGCTGGGCGAGGGGGCGAGCTGTGAGTGTGCGTGAGTGTGTGTGCATGTGTGAGCGTGTATATGATTGTGTGTGCGAGGCGGGGACAGGCTCATGTGTGCGTAAGGGGTGAGAGGTCTGTCGGGGCAGGGGACAGCAGCCCCATGGGGTGAGGGTTCAGTGTGGGCGGTGGGGGTGCGGAGGGCGAACTCTGTGCGTGTGCGTGAGGAGTGAGCGAGTGTGTGAGGAGTGGGGGGGCGAGGAGTGGGTGCGTAAAGAGTGGGGGTGGGTGTGAGGAGTGAGTGAATGCGTGAGGAGTGTGTGTGTAAGGAGTGCATGTGTGCGAGGAGTGAATGTGTGAGGAGTGTGTGCGGGGGGGGAGTGTTTGAGGAGGGAGTGAGTGTGTGAGGAGTGTATGTGAGGGGAGTGTTTGAGGAGTGAGTGAGCATGTGAGGAGTGTGTCTGAGGAGTGTGTGTGTGAGGAGCGTGTGTATGAGGAGTGAGTGTGTGAGGAGCGACTGAGTGAATGCATGAGGAGTGTGTGCGTGAGGAGAGTGGGTTTGAGGAGTGTGTGCATGAGGAGAGTGGGTTTGAGGAGTGTGTGTGCGCGTCAGGAGTGAGCGTGTGAGGAGTTTGGGGGGCAGCACGTATGTGTGTGTGAGGAGCGGGTGAGTGAGCGCCTGAGCAGTTCGTGTACGCGTGTGTGTGAGCAGCCAATGTGTCTGTGAGCAGTGTATGTGTGTGTGTGCGCGCGGGGCGGGCGGCGGGGGGGGGGGGAGCGCAGGGGCGGGCCGGCGGCCGCGCTGCTGCTGGCGGCGCTCCAGCGCGGCGCACTAATACAGGCAGCCGGCTCCCGCCTGACTGACGCCGGCCGGGGCTGCTGCTGCCGCTGCCGCTGCGCCCTGGCCCCGCCACCGCCGCCGCCGCGCAGCTGCAGCCCCAGCCCCGCTCCCAGCCCCGCTCCCTCCCTGCGAGGCACCGAGACCCCAGCCCGAGCCGGCGGCAGGTAAGAGCCGGGGCTCCCCGCCGCGTCCCGGGGCGGGGGCCGCGCGGAGCCGTCCCCCCGAAGTTACCGGCGGCGGCGGGGGGCAGCGGCCGGTGCCGGTGCCGGTGTCCCCGCGGCGCTGGGGGGCCGGGAGGGGGCCGGGGCGGCGGGGGCAGAGGCAGAGACAAGGCGACGCCAGGGCTGCGAGCGAAAAGGAGGAGGAAAAAAAAAAAAAAAAAAAGCGTTTTTATGGATGGCTGAGCGCTGACAAGCCTCCCCGCCGTTATGATTGCTTTCCTTCTGGTTTAAGAAGGGGGGGGGGGGGGGGGGGGGGGGGGGGAAAAAAAAAAAAAAAACTAAAGCAAAACAACAACACAAAAATCCCCACATGACACGTTTGGGAATAGTTTTCCTCTCAGAGGTTGCTCGCTGCTCAAGAAATGCCGCTCCTGGACACGCTCCCGAGCAGAATTTCGGGGATTTGGTTGTGTACCAAACGCCGTCCTGGGTTGCGGCTCCGCAGCCGACACGCTGGCTGGTGCTGGTTACCAAAACCCAGCAGCCCACCCCGTGGCAAAGCCAGCCCCATCCCAGCTGCATCCCCTTGCCCCCACAAAGCCAGCCCCATCCCAGCTCTATCTCCGTGCCCCCGCAGCTCTCAGCCTCCGGAGCTCAAAGTTTGGCTAATTTGCAACAATTCCGATATTGTGTGGCAACTGCGTTTTCCTCCTTTGATTTTATGGGTAAATTAATTTGATGCTAGCCAGGGCTGCTTTAAAGGACGGCTTAGTGGGAATAAAAATAAATGACACACGCTCGCATGCTCACAAACACACACACACACACACACGCTGTTAATTACTCGCATTTTATAGATTAATGAGGAAAAAACTCAGCCCAGAACGGTCAACTTCTCAGTGAATGAACTCTCGCTGGGTAGCAGTAGGAAATGATGTGCACGTCTTTGGAATGTGTTCAAGTTTGGGGCTGTTTGGGAAGGACACTGCAGATAAGGCAAGTTTCGCTCCTTCGTACCTGCGACGTGGAGGAGCGAGGGGCTTTACCCGTGCGCCCGTCCCTGCGGTAGGAGCGACCTGCTCGTCTTCGGGAGCGTAAGCTCGAGAAAAGCGCCACAAAATTCTTCCCCTCAGCAACGGTAGGACAAGTGTCATCACTCCAACAAGCCTCATCCGTTTTAATCCAGCCAGACAACTCCCTTCGTCCAGATTTGATAAGTACCGGTGTCTGGCTGGTGCGTGTTTGTTTCCTGCTAGGTTTTAAAACAGAGGCTGGGAGTGTATTTTTTTTTTCCTATTTTAAATATTGAGTTAATTTGACATAGTGGCTAAGATAAACATGAATTTTATCAAGAAGTATACGTTGTGTTGCATTTACTGAGTTGTGCAGTAGTTTCCTTTCTTGTCTGTCCCTTGTGATGGAGTTAACAACCGTTTTCTACTTCACCATGTCACAGGCATATAAGCTGATAAACTATAATTCTGCAGAAATGACTGAAATAGGGGTCGAGTGCATTTTACCACACATCCTGGGGGTAATCAGGATTCGTGTGTTGATAGGGGCTGGAGACAGACGCTTTTATCCACATGCAGCAACTGAAACGAACACGCACCGAGGTTTACTCTGAGCTGTCAGCCGCACAACTTTGCGAAGAAGTTGGGCACTAATATTTTATTAATGCACTTGTCCGAAGCTAAGAGGCACACGCGTGTATGCCAAACATCCACAGAAGGTGGAGAGGGGTGTAGAGGAATTGGGGAGCCGCTTGGGTCTGGAAGCTGCTTTCACACGAGCTGGTAGCAGTGCCCCGTGCTGCCTTCGCTGGGGATGGAACAAGGCCTAGCGCAGTAAAATAGGAGCAGAGAAGAGTCGGCGTAACGTATCACATAACATCTGGACAGTTAATCCTCCTTTCTCCCCTTTTATTCTTTTACAGACTTGGTGCATTTCACATTTGAATCCTTAGCTATCTGCTGTTATCAGCCCGGCAGATAGTGTGTCATCTAATCCTCTGCTGAATGCTAAAGTGCTGTAATTCTGATGGCCAGGCTAATCTGTCGCGATAAAGTTTTATTTTTCCATTGTTAAATTCAAAGGACAATGACTGCTAATTACAAGTGACCTCTAACCAAAACACTAGCTAGTGTTTTATCACCGGTGCTGATACTTGCTAGCAGTATTCCGGCATCAGCTGCACGAGGCACCCTGCTTCAAAGAAACCTAACAGAAGAATTCGGGGAGGCAAAAGGGGGGGAAATATATGTGCTCTAGGCAATTTGCTGCAAAAAAAAACGTGGTGAAAGTGTACATAGATTCTATTTGCTGTGCAGCCTATCTGTTACAAATAATAATAATGACAGGGATGGGGAAGAAATAATTAAAAATTTCACTTAAAATATTTATGTTAGCAGCACAGCAAATACATACATACCAAAGGCTGTTATGGTAGACTGCGTGGTTTCCTGCTGCAGGCTGGTATAAAGAATCATTAGAGTTATTGTACATTAACAGCCGAAGACAGTAATAGCAATGACAATTTGAGAGAATCATTGCTTTCCTATTACTGTCTTTGAGGACGTTTGTTGTAAGAAACATTAGACTGAATACAGTGTAATAAAAGTAATTTTTCAAAAATATTCTTTATAACGTTGGAATGGTAATAGTGTGGGAATTTTGCAGCTAAAGAGGCGATTTGAAGAGTTTAGGGCTCCGTGTAGTCACTAGAGTAGCTGAAATCCTTGCTGAGCTTTTGCAGATGAGGGGATGTAATAGACTGCGGGATCGGAGCCCAGACCGAGATCCTGATGGGTACACGTACACGTTTACATCAGAGCAGGTGACACACTGTCTGCCCAAGGGTTTTTTTTGTGCAGATAGCTGTGATTTTTAAACGGATTTTTCTACAGGTCCACTTGCAGGTTTCTGCAAGAACTGTTGCAACATCCTAGACAGATGCACGGCAGAACAGTTTTCTGTGAGGTTCAGCTCCTCTGGACAAGGGCACAGCAAGGACACCGTGGAGGTGGACACAATTTCCTAGCTTACACGGTCGCCACTGTAAACACAGAAAGCAGAAAGGAAAAGAAAATCTGATAATCGACCCTGTGGTTTATCTTTATTTATTTATTTTTGAGGCAGCATGAAGCTCTAGGTGTGTTTCTCCCTGGGAGGAGAAATGCCGCGTCTTTCCGGCATCCTTCTCTCCAGAACTTGTTTCGTTCCCACTCTTCTTCATTGTCAGTCACACCACCATCCTTCCCTCTGCCAAACTCGGCATCATCCTTTGACTGCTGTGTTTCCTCACAAGTCTTGGTACTCCCAGATGTCTCCTGCCACTTTTTCTTCACATTACTTCTTACATTCCCCCCTTCCTTTTGTTTGCAGCTGCCAAAGCATTAGTGCACACAGTGGCACCCTTCCAGCTCGATACTGCAACCTCCCGTTTCCCAACAAGCTCCCTTCTTCCACCTACGTTCTGTTCCCAGGCAGCACGACCCCTGCCAAAACCCCGTATCTTTTGTTTTCCTTTCCGAAACGTCTCCGCGCAGGCTCCCGTTCTGGAGTCTTTATATACTCCTGGTTTTTAGTTAGGCTTTGAAAAATTTCCCCGCTTGCAGGGTTCTCCAGGACTATTGGCCTCGGTCCTGCGGTCCACTGAAAGACGGGAAGGAGGAGGAAAGAAAATGAACAGATCCTTGGGTCATTACAGTTTGTTCTGCTTCAGGCTTCCTTTCACCCTCATTACCTGGCTACAATAGGAGCAAGATTGGTCGCTGCTTAATAACTGTTACTCTGTTTGCTCTGCCCCGTATTGTACTCGGTCATGCAGCTGCGCTGTGAGGAGCGCGAGGCAGCGGGCTGGTGCTGGTGGTACCCTTTCCAGAAGGTGGTGTTTGCTCACAGCAAGGCTCCGTGTAATTAAGAACACTTTATAATGCAAATAACCGCGCTGCTGAGGTTGGTACACTTAAACAATGGTTAATCATTTTGCAGTTTCTTGCCATGCCTTCCCTTAGTGAAAAGTCTTTTTATTTATTTTTGGTAAAGCTTTCCTGTGGAGCGTTCCTCATCAGGAGAGGTCCGAGGGCTTTACAAGGCGGTCCCAGTCAGGATACCTACATGGCAGGTGCAGAAATCAGGGCACCCGAGGGAAAACCAGTTACAGGATGGGATCCCACATGCTGGGCTCAGAAGGGACCAAAGGCACCAGGAGCTCACGTGGCTTTTCGGGACTCCCTTCTGGTTACTTGCTGGCCTGGCCTATCCAAACCTACTTGTCTCCGTCAAATGACTCCAGCTGCCAACGTGCAGTTTCTTAACCCGCAGCGTGTGAGGTAGATAATTTATCTCTTTAATCGAGAGCTCCTGGATTGCTTCATGGAGGGTATGAAGCCTCCACAGGGACATCTAGAGTAGGGAAACTGAAATTCGTCCCTGCGTGAAGCGGCACCCTGCTGCTTGTCCTGCAAGGCTTCTGCTGGGACCTGGGCTTCTTGGTGGGGACCTGCATGGGGTCTTGGGCAGAGCCAAGTGGTAGGAGGGGAGAGGAAGGGGGAAACAGAGTTGGGATGTTCCCTGGGCTCCTGGGGTGAGTTTGCAGAAGAGAGAGGTTTCTTCTGAAGGCTCGGGGCCCTCTTCCTACCCTTTGCTTGGTACCCTGCGTTTTCTGGAGCTGGCCGTTACCACGGCATGTCATCTCGCATCTTAAAGGGAATCCAGCCCTCATTTTGTGCTCCCAGGCCCTAACGCAGGCATGTGAAGGCTGTTTAATCTCATCAGCAAGCGTTCTGCTTTGCGGAGAAGCTGAGCACCCACATCTCCGGCTGAAGTCGCCGGGGCCGGCCAGCCGTCTCCTCCTTCTCCCCCCACAGGAGGGAACTAGGCAGACAAGCTCCTGCTCCTTTCGTTCCTGGTGCTGCCGTTGTGAAACGGAGAGTCCAAGCACATCCAGATACTCTTCATGGAAAACGCCCCGGTGCTGTCCCTTGCGAGCATCGGGCCCTTGTCCAAGGCAACCCCAGCCGGTGAATCAGATGAAATCCGCTAACGCCAGAGCCTACCTGTCCTCCACGCCTATTCTCAACAGTTTTAGGCCCGGTGGATGCTCCTCCCTTCCCCCCGCAGGGTTTCAGGAGCCGCCAAGGGCTCCATTAGCGCAGACGGCTGCGGATGTTGGTGCAGGAGGGCCCATACGTCAGTCTGAGCGCATTAGCAGCTTCCCACAGCGAGAGCCTTTTAGGAGAGACAGGTTTGCATGCGATATGGTTTGAAGGCAGTGAAATGCCTAGCGTGATTCCCTGGAAAACTGCTAACGGGGGGAGTTTGCGTGCGTGACATTCCTCCCCCTACGTGGAGGTGGCCGTGGGGAGGAAGGAGAGGTGGCCAGAGGTGCAGCTGCTCCCTCCTGGGCCCGCTGGAACTGCTTCTGGAGGTTCTTCCCTTTGAGCCCTTTATTGACCATCTGTGTGATCTATCAATCTGTATTTCACTCGCCAGGCTGAGCGGGGGATTCGGTGAAACCTGCAAGAGGTGCCTGCTGCGTTAGCACCGCGATGGAGTCAGTGACCCCCTGGGCAGCCCACCCGAGGTGTCGGGATGGAAGCTGCAGCCAGGGCCATGTCTGGGTCTGCTCTGTCAACGTGGGGCCGTAACAGGGCACAGATCACCCAGCCAGCTCGCAGTGTCACACGTTACCTTTGGCTCTGGGATGCTGGATACCTGGCGCAGCTAGGCAGCAGATCTGAAAAGCGCGAGATGCACTGGGAAGCAGGCACCGAAGTTTCATCGCCAGGATGAGACCTTGCAGATCTGCCGAAGGGAGCCAGCCTCCCTTCCTTTCCGTGTGTCCCAGCAGGAAATGAAGGTGTTAGGCACCTGAACGCCGCGGAGCTGGGCCTCAGATCTCCTGCTAGGCAGATGGCGAGTGCTACACAGAGAAAACAGTTGCCTTACCCATTTCCCGTGCACGTGCTGTAAATGTACAACTCGGGCTCAGAAAGCGCATTCCTCTCTAACAGCTCGAGACACTAAACGTTCAGGATAGCCTCTCCATCAGACCTGAGTGCCAGATCCTAGGTGAAGCAGCTGTTCTTCAGAAGTATCCTTACTCACAGCATTCTTAACGTCTAACTCCAAGCAAACCCTTTCCCTAAAATGGGCGTTTGGGAATTTCTCCAAGAATGCCAGTGATTGATAACAAGGATTACAGGATCTGATTAGTGTGGATATAAACTTCAGGCCAGCAATGAAGCTGAAATTCTTTTCTAGTCCCCTTCTTCCTTTGTGAAGTGTTTGTTCTGGAGGCACTTGGCTGCGTGCTTTGTATTAGAGACGAGTCAGCGTTTATTTTAAAAGCAGGAACTCTATTTTTTGCGTATTTCCAACTGTTCCATTTTTAGAAACACCGATGGGTTTTGCTACAGTTTCACTGGGAATGGTGGGTATGTGAAGAATGCGGGACCAACTCTCTATAAAATGGGGATGACCAGAGCCATGAGGAGATGTGTTGGGTCCCCAAGGCAAGTTGATGCACCTCCCCGTCGTATCCCGCTGCCTTCTCCCACTAATACGTCCTCAGAGCTTCCCCGCAGCATGTTTACTCCTTGGGGGTGTTAACTCAGGAGGGGAAGGCGGTTGGGAGATGGGCTCTTTGTCAGGGCTGCCGGTCTGTGCCCGAGCAAAGCAGCCCCAGGAAGGGATGAGGCAGGGGCTGGGTGATCGGTTCGTCTTCCTGCCCGCGGGGAGCAGGGCGTGGGGCAGAGCAGAGGATGTATCCCTCCGGGATTGCATCTCAGAGACTTCGGTGTGGCCCAGCCGGGGAACGCACTGTGGTTGACTCCATATAAACATCACAGCCCCTGGTTTCCTTTAAAAATTAATGCTGAGGAAGGAAGCGCGGTCAAAGAGAGATCACAGTGATAAGTTGGTCCAGTTTCGTATTTTTGCACAGATTTTGGTTGTGGTAATTCTCTGTGGTGCCTCCAAATATTGTGGGAGATTTTCAAAGGTGCAAATTAGTGAGAATTTCCAGTCCTCTGCTTTCTCTGTTGTTTTTTTTTTCAGGTGAGCATGTTTATCCTGAGCAGCGGGATGCAGGTAGCACTGCCTGAGTTAGCCTAGGGCTCGAAACCAGCGTAACCGTGTTAGCGTAGTGCTGTGCCTGAACAGAGAGGCTCACGGGCTTGATCATTGTAGAGGGCTGCAGGGCTTCCCAGTCCCTTCTTCCTCCCCAAGGCCAGCACAGCTATTCCTGAAGAAAGTTGGGTAACTCAAAGAGGCTGTGGGGTCTCCTCCTTGGGGATCTCCAGAAGCCGCCTGGACGTGGTCCTGGGCAGCCTGCCCTGGGTGTCCCTGCTTGGGCAGGGGTGGCACCAGGGGCCTCCAGGGGGCCCTGCCAGCATCAGCCAGCCTGTGCTGCTGTGATCTGCTCGCTCAGACGTCCAACAGCAGTAAGTATCCCAACACATAGCTCTCTACTGTTGCACATTCTCATGTGGACATGAAATACGGATTGCTCCTATCCTACTTGCAGCAGCCTTTTGCACATTCGCGTGCTGTCACCACATCCATGTCCCTCCCTTCTTCCTCACTAGCGCAGCTTTGCTGACTCTGGTACCCAAAAGATGAACTCGTTCTGCATTCAGCCTGGGGCTGCACCATCTCAAAGATGCACTGGCTCAGAGTGGTCCCACTACAGAAATTAGTACATCCTTTCCCAGTTAGGCACCACGGACGTACCAAAAGCGAGCTGGGTACTTAGTTTTCTTTTGTGACTGAATTTATGCCTCAAACACAGCCACAAGTGTTTGCCCTATGGAAATTTATGTGGCTGTGTTAAGCTGTACAGCTCATGTGCCTTGAATCTGTCCTCCTTTATAGCAAACGAAGATGTGTTACTCCTGTCGAGAGAAGCCGGACTGTGCTGAGGTAATATCTGAGTGGTTCCACAAGCTCAGAGAGATTATGTGGAAGTCACAGACATTTAGACACTGGCATCAGACGTTGTCCTCTTCTAATCCTGGAGGCACTGAATGCAGCGAGGGCTCCGCAGTGTGGAGGAGTAGCCAGAGAGGCTACGAAGCGCTGTGGGATTTGTCTTTGATATCGATGGCTTCGCTCAAAGTTCAGCGCAGAAAGGCTTTCAGACCAAAGTTGAAATAAACAAGAAAATGAGCTTCAGAAGTTTGCATTATTCATTTAAGCTTATAGGAATAAACAATGAGATGCTGCCAGGGCTGTGTGAAACATGGGTAAATTTGAGTCTCAAGTACTTTACCTCATATCATTGCAGCTGTTTTCAATTGGAGCACTTCAGGGTCAAACCAGGAAGAAATTTGGTTTCTTAATTAAAAGCAAAAAAAAAAAAAAATTCCTTCTTTACATCCTATTTAATTAAAACCCTGGGTGTCAGGTTCTGTGGTTGTGGAAGAACTCGGTAACAATGTGATGAATAATTCATTCCCTGTGTTTTGTTGGGTGCAAAAGGCAGTGGTTTTGGATGGGTTCATAACAACACCCTCGTCTTTCTGGTCCCCATCCCAAGAAGGAGCCCGGGGGATCCCAAATTATGCCGTGGGTGCCACAAGTGGAACATGAGTCTTTTCAAGGTGATTTGCATCTGTCAGGAGTAACACGGGGCCACTGTTCCTGAGCCGTGAGCCGCCTGCTGGAGCAGCAGCACGTGTGCGTGTGTGGCTCACGTATGCATTTCCGTGGCACTCTGCAGGGGTAAATGCATGCATAAAAACCTCCCCTGCCCTGCTCCGAGCAGCTGTGCCTGCGAAATCCTGTGCCAGTGCCAGGATTTCTGCCTCAGACTCAGGGTGTGTGAGCAGGCCCGGGGCAAGCTTGGTGAGGTTCCTCGCTCATTTGAGACCCAAAGTATTTGTAAACAGTCTTTTATTTCTTTATTTTAAAACCCTTTCCCCCCGCTGAGCTGTGGAAGATCCAGAGAGCAAACAGCAGTGACAACGTGAGCGAGGAAGATCTTTGCCAGCCTGCAGTCCTCCGTCCTCTGCAGTACGCTGGCTGCTCTCAGCTGGGCACTAAATTGATTTGAAACCAAATCAAGTCTCAATTACAGCAATATCAGCTCTGGGAGAACTCACGTCCTTTTCTCTTTCCTGGTAGGTAGAAGTAACTAGCTCAGTGCTAGGTAAAAATAACCGACCGCGTGCGTGTTCACAGCATTCCATCTTACATTGTTCGACTGAAATAATATTCTCCCGTCCAATTCTGTTGTGATTTAGTCACCGAGCTGCAGACTTCCAGCTATAATTGTCTCGCTGTTCCATTTTCCAGCCGCGTGCAATCTCCAAGAACTGTGCAGCTTCTGTCTAGACGACCCTCTGAGAAATCTCCCTCTGTGGCCTGACTTAGCTGTTGCAGTGACACCGAGCCTGATGATGTCAGCCATTTTCGAGACTGATAGCCGTGCCTCTCGCGGCTCACTTAGCCGAGGCAGGGCAGAGCCTCGGAGTTTTATTCTGACACCAGATGCATGCCCACATCTGCACAGACGTGCACACAGATACGCTTTTGAGGATGGCTGGGCACCGTGCTGGTGTTGTGTTTTAAACCTGTTTTCACCAGCATCCCTGCAGCACTCCTCTTTGACTTCTTGCACAGAGCTTGAAGCGAAATTTAACGAGGACTGATCCAATTCCACCGCTACGCCCACTGAAATTAAATTAGCAGGGAACTTCAGCAGCACAGTGACCTGCGCAGATGTTCTGCCAGGGGATGATGCAAATCCTAGTGGCACAGTGGATCCTTTTTGCATGAAACCAAATCTAAATTTCCCCAAACCTTTCCAGAGTGGAGGTGCCGGCGTGCTGTCACATGAGATACAGAGGAGGTTCAATTTCCGTGAGCTCTGGAAGGAGCCCCTCTTACTGGCTTCAGCAGGACTCGGCTCGGGTCAGGGAACATCCAGTGATGTACAATGTGATGATCAAGTGTACACCACGGTGATGGTGCTTCGTCTGCTTCTCTCCGATCGTGGTGTGTCGGGCTCTTCAGCAGCACAGGGAAAGTTACTGTAGAGGAGTTCCTGGAGGAACACGTTTCTCCTGTTGACCTGAGGGCCTACAGGCTAGCTCTGCGCTGCCAGGTGAAAAATGTGCTTAGGAGCAGCAGGAGGTGTTCCAGTCCCCTCTGCTCCTGTCCGTAGCAGTCATTCACATCTGAGGTGGGACTCGTCTCGCCCAGCGTTCGTTGTATGCAGCGCTGGGTTTTGCTGATCTTTTTCTGGGTGGAAATGGAGTGGAGAGCTCCGTGCCACGCACACACACGTATTTCTCACGTATGTATTCAGGGATTTCAGGGTGACTGTGTCAGATAGGAGTGTCAACAATTTGGACGTGTTTATGTGGCCATGTAAATTCTACCCCAAGGCTGTCTCCTCACCAGTAAATTAAACATGCCTGGTACTGTTCTTGGCCTTGAGGCCAACTGGGAGGGAGACACTTGCTTCCATGCACTAGGTGTCTCATCCTCCAAAACAGGGAGGCTCTATGCAGACTTCTTACTAGGAGTGAGCCCTGCTCCCTGCTAACTCCTGAATCGTGCAAAAGAATTACGTGAGGGACTGCTACTCGGCACAGATCAAAGCCATTTCAGATACTGTGGCAACAATTTACACTGTACCTAATCAAATTCTCATGCTTAGAAACGTTCCCCAGCATTGTTTAATCTACTAGCTTAGATGTAGCTAAGGTGGGCACCCAGTATTTAGGGAGAACGGAACAGGTGAGCTGGGCTGAAACGTTTCCAGTCCCACCTTTTCCTCTTCCTGTAGACCACAAAAACAAAAAGGTTTGGTCCATGCTTACATGCTGTGTGTCTTCTGTCTCTCCCATAAAGCAAGTTTTAAACCTTGGGCTAAACTCGGCAACGGAATAAAGACTTAGGGCATGGAAGACTGACCATGTTTGGTCTTGACTAGTCTCTTACCAGCCAGACAAAGCTTCCCATGTCTTCCAAGAAGAAGGAGTTGTGTTAGTTGTCCCCTGAATGATGTGTGACTCGTATGATAGTACATCATACTGCCGCTGAAGGAGATAGAGGCAACCAGACCAGAACTCCCATCACGGTACGGCCAGGGCACGATACGTGTGGTGGGGGTGTGGGTCACAACCGTAACACTTCCCTACCCCTCTGTGTTCTCTAGTGGTGAGCATCAAGAAACAAGACGGGTCGTCAGAACGGCGAGTGTGTCCAACACAGCTTTAAAACCTTCCGGCATCGGAAGTTTCCAGTTGGGTGGGCAAGTTGCCTGTTAGAAAAGGCACGCAGTTTAAACAACTGCTGTCCTAAGAGATCATTAAAATGAAATTGCGAATTAACATCTCTATCTTTACAGCCCTGGAGCGGAGTGGCTGCCTAGGTATTTCATAATGGGGCATCCAAGCCTAGCAACACATGGCTGCGTCGGCTGAATAATATGCAGTATTATGTAATTTAATAACATTAAACTAGGATGCTCTGATAATTCTATTATTTGAAAGCTGTTTAATGTGTTTAATGCCATTTGTATTTTGTACGTCAGTTGGATTTGGGGCGAAAAAGATTTTAGAAGAAACTGGGGGGAAAACGATAGGAAATTGTGCAACGTACTTATCTGAGGCTGCATCACATGGACTGCAAAGCGCTGCTTTTGCTTTTATACACATACCCTTGGCGACTCTCCCACTAGCAACAATAGTGCTCAGACTCATACTGATGTCACTGTTGAGTTATTTAATTTGACCGAACGAGATTAATGTGTTTATTTAAAACCTCGGTCAAAATGGAAAAGAAAAGCTCGGGACAATACTTCTGCGTGAACACGTATGTTTTCCTCCCTGACGATTGCAGCGTTGCCTTAACGTTATCGGGGCAGCTGTTGACACACGCTAACGCCCGGGAGACCCCCACAGATAAGAAGCGCCAGCCCTTTCCCCCTGCAGCAGAGCCTTCTGCACCAGCGCTGGTACCTCGGGCACTCATCCCAGCCTCTCCTCGCTTCCTCTTGCTGCTCTCAGGGCTGACCCGCAGCCATCCCAGCCCTGCTTTTATCTCCTCGTGTGAGGATGGGGTTTGGCAAAGGCAGCCACCGGCAGGCTCTCCGCAGGCTCCGGTGGGCAGCAAGGGACGAGCACCTGGGAGGAGCTGGGGCTCTGCAGGCTGAGCCTGATCTCACAAAAGCTGAGGCCTGCTGGCCCCAAAGTTCATCCGCAGTATGTTTTACAAACAGCTCGAGGGTTTTTTCCTGGGATAAATCATTCTGAGCTCATTTCTTTCTCACTTGTTCCCTCTAAGTGTCTGGAATAAACTTCAGCTCTGATTCAGTGGCAATAGCAACGATCCAGTTAAACACTCCAGGTCGTAGGATTTTTACAAATACGGAGGGAGAAAGAAGTCGAGGATCTGAAGTTCCTCTTTGCTGGGACAAGTTCGAGCAGTTCTGTGGGGTTGCTTATTGATTATTGAATGGTGCAAGTGAGGTGCTAGTTGCCGTACTCTGGCAAGAGCCTCTCTCAGTGTCTAATGACAGTCAGACATATACACAGAATAAAAATAAGGAAATTGCATAACCCTGACCCTAATTCTGTGGTAGGCGCGTGAGGCAAGGTAGGTCTGCTCTCCCTTCCAGTTCTGTAGTCGTTCTGTCCATATTTGCACGCTACCTCCTGTCCCCTGCTGCTTGGGGTGTGAACCTCCTGGTGGAGCAGCAGCCACTGCTGGGGTTTGTGACATGCCAGGGAGGCACCTTCATGTTTCCTCTCGCGTGGGCCAAGTGCTTCCATCTCCCCTGCTCTGTGGAAATCCACACAAGTTGGGAATTTGATCTCCTGCCCTCACCACTGCTGCTCTCACGGAATGCCCCCAGTTGGAAGGGACCCGCAAGGGCCATCGAGTCCAACTCCTGGCTCCACACAGGACCACCCCAAAATTAAACCACGTGTCTGAGAGCGTTGTCCACGTGCTCCTTGAACTCCAGAGCGTGCTGCGGGGTTGTGTGGTGCTGAGGGTGTCAGGAACCAGGCTTTGGGACTGGCCTCCTGACCAGTGTCCCCAAGCGCCCTTTGAACTCTTCCAACAGCTGTGAATTTAAGAACACCGCAGAATAACACGGTTTGGGAAGCCCTGCTGCTGCCACCACCAGGCAGCATCTCTCTGTCTCCTCGGTGGCTACATGGGGGTGAGAAGGACCCGCTCTTCCCACGGAGCTGCTGCTCTGGGTGCATCCACTTAGCAGCTGCCTCCATCTCCCGTTTTAAGTGCTTTGTGCAGTCCTTTGGACTTGGTATGCACAGGGGGTCCGTGAACTATATTTAAAGCAGTAAATAGCTTGACATACAAGGACGTTTTTCCTCAGAGTTCCAGTCAGTGGAAATATGTCATTTTCAGCTAAAATTAGACTGGCTCCAGCTACATTAAGAAAAGGAGAAAAAAAAAAAAAGTAAAATAAAAACAAAGAAAAGCCCTCAAGAACTAAACTCTTTCTATTGGACTTCGTCAGAGTAGCAGCTCCTAGCTGAAACAACCCAGGATCCATCCAGTACAGTCTGTGTCCAAAAGCCTGTGATTTTCATCCAAAAAACTTTGAATTATTGGAGACAGCCAAACAGACTGGCTGGGCAAACAAGGTTTTCTCTTGCAAAGTGAGACAATGTAAATAAGCTTAGAGAATAGTGATAGATCTTTCAAAGGCACTAAATGAAATCTGGGAGTAGCTGAATTTTAAAAGAATTTCACAGTTAATATTGTACAGCTCTTGACAAGCAGAGTGAGACTGG
Source organism: Anser cygnoides (assembly GCF_040182565.1). Lineage (NCBI taxonomy): Eukaryota > Metazoa > Chordata > Aves > Anseriformes > Anatidae > Anser > Anser cygnoides. Next base: position 186,506,860 of record NC_089873.1, read on the forward strand.
AGGGGCAGAGAAGGAGTTGAATACAGAAAAATATTCCACTCGTTGCTCCCATACAATCTGATATTACAGATTTAATTTTGTATAAGATGCATGAGCTGAACCTACAGCTACCAGCATAGAAAAAAAAAAGCTACATTTTCTTTCACAATAAATACACCCCCAATCTGCAACAATTTGCCTATTGCATTAAAACTCTAACTACAAATGAAAGTGACTGGACACTTTCTGAGGCACAGCTCTAAAATGAGTGTGGAGGATAGTGGGGAGGAGGGACTTGGACCCAAAATAAGCAAAACCAAACAAAAGCAAAACAAACAAACAAAAAAGCAGAAAATGATTGAAAATTAAATGCACATTTTGAACCATTTCTCTTTCAAAATATTCTGTTGAAGGAACAATGAAAGGAGTGTGTGAAGCTTAACTCTGTGTTGTGTTGTTATTCCAGGCTTCATCAGCAGTTTCTTGATGTTTGGGAAGTTCTGAGACCCACCCTGTCGGACTACTTGTAACCAGCACCTGAGACTACAAAATCCTCTCTTGGAAGGAAGCGTCCATCTCAATATTGTAAGAACTCTGCAAGCCTTGCAAGGCAGGAGAGTGATTCGTGGTTCCGTTGACACTGGTGTGTGATCTCTGCTTCTTATGCACTCCAGCACCCCTATCAGTTCCTTGTTCTCCTTCACCAGCCCCGCAGTGAAAAGGCTGCTGGGCTGGAAACAAGGAGATGAAGAGGAAAAGTGGGCAGAAAAAGCTGTTGATTCCTTGGTGAAGAAATTAAAGAAGAAAAAGGGTGCCATGGAAGAACTGGAAAGGGCTCTAAGCTGCCCGGGTCAGCCCAGTAAATGTGTCACGATCCCACGTTCCTTGGATGGGCGGCTGCAGGTGTCTCACCGCAAGGGGCTGCCCCACGTCATATACTGCAGAGTGTGGCGCTGGCCTGATTTACAGTCGCACCATGAATTGAAACCACTGGAATGTTGCGAGTTCCCATTTGGCTCCAAACAGAAAGAAGTGTGCATTAACCCCTACCATTACCGGCGGGTGGAAACCCCAGGTAATTATATCACCTCCAAATGATTCACATCTCTCCATTAGCTCTTGTACTGGCAGGTCTGTACCCGGTGCATCCTAACGAGTCCTCCTTTGAGATCTGAAGAGGCAGACTCTGTTTGATGGTGAAGGACCCTGGCTCTTTCCCGGCCTGGGGGCATTGCAGTCATGCCCACCTGCGGTGAGGAGCTCCTGGCAGGGGTCTGCGTGTCCTTGGACCCCCGAAGGATCTTGTCCAGGGTGCTGAAAGTGAGGTTCCTTTTGTGGACGTGGGTGCTGGCCATCCTCTAATCCTCTCCCAATAGACCAGGGTCACTGCTGTGCCCATGGGCATGAAGGCTAGGCACCAGCCCGGTCTTACTACCTTGTATGAAAACCAAAAATTGTCTCATTGATCTGCAGGACAAATGTATAGCTCTCACTGGAAAGATTAGAGTTGCAGTAAGATGGCTTGTTTTGCCATGGATGTGAAACCAGCTCAGTTGACTCCTCTTAAAATGCCTGATGGTATGCCTTCAGTGGGATTTAATGACCTCAGTGGGTAGTTTATGTGGAATAAATCCCCCAAGTTCTCATAAAACTTTGATTTTTTTTTCCACCGATGATCCCGTTTACACTAGACTTGGTCAGCGTTGAAAACTTCTGACCTCACTGAAGGGTCATTTAGTTGGGCTTTGTGTCAGTGAGACAGCTGTTACAAAATTGTAGTGTTCACTGCTGACTTCTGCAGGGATCTTAGAAAGCAGGGCTGGTAGAGATCTCGAGCGGTCAACCTTTTTCCCTCTCCCCCTACTCCCAAGACGAAGCTAATTGCCAGGTACATTCCTGACAGATGTTTTTCTAATTAGCTCTGAAAATCCCATGCGATAGAGGCTCCACAACCTCCCCAGGCAAAAGAATCTATTGCTTTGCTCTCCTTGCAGTTCAAAATGATTTCTAATGTCTAACCTAGCTCTCCCTTGCTGCCAAAAAATCGCAGTAATTCAATTTACTAATGGATACGGTTGGTAAGTGTATACTTATTATTCTGTGATTACTCTTTGTCTGGCATGAACTTTACTCTGAGGTGACATTAGGATCAGATAAGTGAACTGTGGGATGTTTCTTTTCACACAGATGAAATAAGGGAGAGACATTTGTTAACATTTGTTAAACAGGGGCTGTTCCCCTTCCTGATAGTCCACCCACTGCAGCAGAGCTGTCATTTTGAAGTTGTATCTGAGCTGCTGTAAACATTGTCACGACTAAAATTTTACAGCTGCAGGGAGTGGTGCACGTTGTCAACAGTTTTCAGTGGAAAGAGCTGATCTTCTGCCTTGCTAACGTAAACTCTTCAAGAAACTAAGAAAAGATGCTCATAAAATATCCCATGTTGTGTATCTTTCTCCTTGAAAGCTGCAGTCTCTAGTGCCTTCTCGTTTCTTCTGGTGTAACTCCAGCGTAGCTAATGGAGTCTCCTCAGCGCTGTGGCTGACAGCTCTGCACGGGGATGTTTTAAACCCCCGTCTTCTGATCTGGTCAGTGCTCACCGACAAGAAACAGTGCTGGGATGACCCAGCAGCTGCTAAAGGGCTTCCAAGGCTGAAACTCAGACGGTTTCAGCTGTGAATATGTCCCTACCATTTAGCCAGTGGAACAGACTGGCTGTGTCTGTACTAGTAAATGGAACACGGCCGGGCTGCAGGCCTGAGTGTTGCTGAAATGCCAGCACGCTCCCTGGCACAGCCTGACCCACACGAGACACTTTTGGGCACCTTTGATGTGACCACCTTGTTTAGGAGGGGAAAGAGAAACAGCTTATAGCACTGCCAGTGGCAGTAACGCAGCTCCGGGCCACTCAGAAAGCAGTGCTGCAAATGGGGGGATGAGGGAAGAGAAGAAATGAGCTTGGTGGGGAAGTCGAAGCAGTGAGATTACCACAAAAAAAGGCTGGCAGCGATCGATCTGTTTAAACAACAGTCCTATTTTTTCCTACAGGAAATCTTCTACATGTAGGCTGTTGGTGATCTTAGGCTTATGTGGGATTCTCTGAACCTCATCCCAGTGAGTTAAGGGACCTACCCATGAAACTATTCAGCAGCACATTTATTTACAACCCAGTAGCCAACGTTATTTCCATACCAGTGTCTGTCCTTTTGGTGCTCACTTTGATCACTGTAGTCTGCCTTGCCGAGTCAGCCCCTCTGTGGCCAGGTCCGTTACCTTTTATCCAGAATGAGTGAGTCGTGTCCAAGATGGGAGGGCCTCGTCCCTTTTCTAATGCCCTGGCAGATCCCTACACCGCTATTACCAGAGCATGTGTCCTCAGGCTGCCCAGCCACGTCACGGTCTGTGCTGACCGATGCTGCACAGGCTGTGTGACTTTCGTTGCTGCTGCAGGTGTTCTCAAGTGGATCTCCTCCTTGCAGGTCTGCTGACCACAGGTGCCGTCTAGAAAAGAAACAAAAAAGATTTCCTCCATTTGTGCAAGAGCACAGTACAGGTAGGGGTTAGGCCACCTAGCCTAAAGGAGATAGACGTGATGGTTAGACTCTGATTCCCCCTTGAAGAGCTTGTCAGAAGTCTGAATGTTTCATTTTCAGTAGAAGCTGCAGTTCTGGAAAAACATAAAGCCATCTAAACATTCACCTTATTTTTATATGAGATCATTCATGTGCATTGTGGCAGTAGACAGCAGGAGCCTAAGTGAACTTAGACCAACTCCTTGCTTTCATCAGCCCCCTGTAGGTCTGTGGTCTGGTATCTTCCCAGTTAGAAGATCACCTGATGATCTTACTATTGGCCATGTGTCTGACATTTGTGAATGGTCCTGGGCATAGCAAACAGGTGGAACAAGTGGTTCTCACCAGAGGATGGGCCTCCAAAGATAGTGGACTCTGCAGAGATGGGCTGACGTGTCAGAAAAAGCGCAGATGTGGTACCTGGAATTAAATAGTGAGGCAGACAGTTTGCTTGCTAGCACCTGAGGTCATAGGCTCAATAACCACAGTCACAGCCAGGTTTCTAGCAAGAATTGTTGCAGCTGAGGAGAACAGGAGAGAACCTAGAGCAGGAAGGGCAGTGGTGGCAGGACTTGGGACATGTCTGTGTTTGCCTTCAGTTGAACAAAGGTTGTCAAAAGATTCTCTTTGCCCAGAGAAGCTGTGGATGCCCCATCCCTGGAGGTGTTCAAGGCCAGGCTGGATGGGGCTTTGGGCAACCTGGTCTGGTGGGAGGTGTCCCTGCCCGTGGCAGGGGGTTGGAACAGGGTGGTCTTTAATGTCAACTCCAACCCAAACCATTCTAAGGTGATTCTATGGTCTATGAACACTTAGGGATGCACAGAAGGAAGGATCCTAGCTCTTAATAGCAGGCAGAAGAAAAAGACCCTGCTGAGTGGCAAAATGCAGGTAACTTAGGAGGACAGGCTGGCCCTGGTGCACTCAGTCACTCAGTCTGATGCCTCTGGTCACAGTTCCTTCAGAATGGCTGAGCCCTGGAGAGCGACCTCCGTTCCCAAAAGAACAAGGAGAACAAGGCCCTCAGGGGATTTTTTTTTTTAAGCCACAAACAAACAAAAAAGTCTCTGAATTCCTCACCACCACAGAGGCTTCAGCCCTCTAGGCAGCCACAGAGCAGTCAGTGGAAAGATTGAGTGAGGTGGCAAAAACTGTACAGCGGAGCAGAAATGAAGAGTGCCCTGGTCAGAGCTGGGAATGAGTTCAAGGCCTGAAAATTCCTCTTGCTGACTCACTCAGGGCGAGTCAATGGCTTTCCCTGGCAAGTGCTGTTCACACATCTCGATTCTCAGCCCTCATTTAGAAAAGGAGCTGCTCCGAGTTCTCACAGGGCTGGGGAAAGCTGCTCCCCCAGCAGCGGTACCCACGTGGAGGTGCCAGCACTGCTCAGCACCTCTGCTGGCTGCGAAGGCATCACCGGAGTTCCCTGTTTGCCAGGGCTGCTGGTCCGAGCTGGCCAGGCAGCGGGGAACCTGGCAGGCATCGCACCAGTGTCGTGGAGCAGCAAGGGGAAGCTCCAGAAGCCGCAGCTCACAGCCCGGAGCTGCTCACAGCAGCAAGGAATGGCAGGGACTTTGCTGACCAAAACCACACCTGCAGTGGTGGCACTGCCCTTGTCCCCGTATAGAGCAGAGGAACCGAGTGCTAAAGGAGTTTATTTCTCTCTGAACACGTTCACGGGGGACTGGGTAACACATCTCAGATGTGAACTCCTGTTTGAATCCCACCTGGGAAGTCTGAGGAAATCCAAAAAGCTACAGAAGAGGTGAAGAAACAGAAATAGGACTTCAGAGGGTGGCAACAAAATATTCGTCCCACAGGTAGGGGCATGCCAGAGGCTGAAGGGAAGAAAGCAGGCTCCAGAAAACCATCCCTGTGCTGGCCAGAAGCTAATTAGAAAAGTTTTGGGCCAGAGAAGGGGCTACACATAGTCTCTGAACAGGAATCCCAGTGCCTGTGTTGCCAGGCAGGTAAGAAGTTATCTTTTATAGTGAATCTCTGTCATTGCTCCAGTTTTGTATATGTTTTTAGTGCTTCACTTCACAGGTGACAGGCAAATTCTCAAATGGCACATGCCCGTGGCTGGGCAGGAGCGTGGCTGAACCCTGGCCCAGCATCAGCGTGGTGCCCTGAGCAGGGATCTGAGCTGCTGCTGGGACCAGGCACGGCTCCTCCTGCCGAAACAGCCCCAGCTCTCCCAGTAAGCAGTGGGTGCTCATCTCCCAAGGAGGGTGTTCCTGCAGCCTCTTCTCATGCACATGTTTTGCATTATCTCTGTTTGCTTTATAGCAATTATTCCGCTCTTTCATTACACTGGATAAACGAGAGTTCGCTGTAATTAAAGGTGCTAGCTAACCTACCTAAAAAGAATCGGCCTTACCTAGACGGAGCTCTTGGGCCCAAACAATATGTTTAAACACGTTCAAACAATATATTTGTGTCAGCATTTATAACCAAGGGTGCCCGTTGCTGTTTGTTTCCGTAAGCTGGTAAGGATGGACTGAAAGATTACGTGATGCTGGGTTTTAGGCCAGAGGAACTCGACACCAGGTCAATCAATAGAAGCCTGCAGGATTGTTCCTGTTGTTGGGACAATTCATCCTTGTCACAATAACCCAAATTGCCTCCTTATCTTCTTTTCTTGCTTTTAGATCTTGGGGATTCATTCCCCCTGCCTGTGTTTAAGGCCTTAACAAAGGCAATTAGGTGCTGAATGAGCAGGTGACTAAAAGAGAAGTCTCGTGGTACATGAAGTGCATGTTATAGGTTATAGGTGCTATTACCCCCTCCTGCAAGGACTACAGAAGGACCCAGTTAAAACCCAAAGCTGAACTCCCATGTGCAGAAATATTTAGCAAGCTTCTTTGTGTTCCAGCCTCAGGGCTACATCTTGTAGGTAGGTCACCTAGTAGGGTTTGCAAAAGTGTTTTGGCTCCAGTTCTGCTCTTGCTCCTGATCTGTCAGAATCCAAAATCCGAAATCATTCAGGTGAACTTTGGCTTTCACAATGCAGCAATAATGTTACAGCACAAACAGTGTAAGATCCAAGTGAAGAGACTTAGTGAGGAGAGATGGTTTCTTCTATTAGACCAATTTTTACACAGATGAATTTGGCTTTCAGTTTTCTGACATGCATTTTTCATGTCCCAATTATCAATCACTGACATTTGTCTCCTCGTGCTAGATCTTTTCTAACGATATTGCAAGAGGTAGATTAATATTACTGCGATATTTCAATTGCCATTTACATTTCGTTTTAAAGATCCCACTGTCTGGCTGGCAGCATTTTCAAGTACCTGAAAACCTTTTAAATCTAGTCTCCAGATTCTGGTCTGTGCTTTTTTTTTTTTTTTTTTTTTTTTGCCAATCTGGTGGTAAAATAATGCTGTGTATTGCAGAGCACTATTAATTGATACTAAACTTGGCTCTGATTTTGGCAAAATCTGATTATAATATTTAGCAACCCCCTGATACTGTCATCCCTTCAGGAAGGAAAATAATTTTGAGAGGGAGAAATGTGCTTGTTGCATTTCTGTAAGAAGGTTGTGTGCACATGCTGTACATGTGAAATTTATGGTACCTTGCTTAAGTCAGGAATGAGTCCATATTTTTCACATGGAAATGTGGAAACTGGCTACAGATCTGGAATAAAAAGTCCAAAATAATGTTTTGATTCTTGTTTTTGGACAGGTTTGTTGCTGTTCAATGACTTGTATATAGACAGCAATATTTGGGTAGCATGGAATATGGCTCTTTTTGACTTACAAAGAGAGATACTCTCAAGAGTGCAGTTTAAATTGATTTTTTTCCGTTCTTGTTTTTATTTTCAGTCCTACCTCCTGTACTCGTTCCAAGACACAGCGAGTTTAACCCTCACCTCAGCCTCCTTGCCAAGTTTCGAAATACTTCTCTGCACAGCGAGCCTCTGATGCCACACAATGCCACCTACCCCGATTCTTTCCAGCATCCCCCGTGCACCCCTTTTCCATCGTCACCCAGCCACATGTTCTCCCAGTCGCCCAACAGCATCAGCTACCCCAACTCACCAGGAAGCTCTTCTGGACCAGGAAGTCCCTATCAGCTCACAGGTAAGAATGAGCTCTCAGACATCCCAACAGAGGCTGTTGAGGCTTTTGCCAGGGCCTGGGATCAGGAGCCAGTTCTTGGTGCTCTCTCCAGACTGTAGCTACAGATTGAAATGTTGGACAGGGTGGATTTGGAGTGGGATTTCTTGGGACTGTCTCTTAGTATTGTCTCCCTCCTTCTGTTGGAGGCTCAAGGAACTAAGAGCTGTAGTCATTCCACTCCTAGAAGTGCCTGAATGAACTTTCATGTTTACTGTAAGGGAAAAGTTCAAGAGAGGAGCAGGTGTGCCAGGCCATCCTTCTGTCCAGAGCTGCCCATCCAAGCTTCAATCCATGGAAGAGAGTGTTTGCAACACCTGAGTCAGGCACCTTTAATGGAGGAGGTCAGGATAGGGACCTTTAGAAACTCCAACAAGAGAGACAGAATAAAATGGGGAAATCGATACACAGCAATTATTTTTAATATACGATGATCCCACTGACTGCAAACTTCAGGAAGTTAAGGTGTTTAATAATCTGGTCCAACACTTGGTGAAGCTTCCAGGGAAATACCCATGACTTTGAAACGTGTTTCATCAGCTCCACAGTTCCAAATTCAGCAGGGTTAAGTCACTCAGATTGTTTGTGTTGTGAACTCCTTTACTTGGTACTGCTCTAATTACCAAAAATCTAACAATTCTTTTACTGTTAAATATACAAAGGTGTCACACAACACAGCTGAGAGCTAGCTTTAATATCAAAGCATGGTTGAAATTCACTTTTGCACTTTGTTTTAACTCTGAAATAGTTTCAGCGATCTCAGCTTTTTCACAAGGATGAATTCAGGTCAGAACCTTGTAGATTAATGTTTTAAAGCGTCAACTACAAAGCATTTAAATTCATGTCCTTAATGATATGTCTGTTTTTATTTTAAGTGCAAGAAAGATGTTTATTTTCACAAGGTATTTGTAGTATTTTAACTTCCTTTTAAGCTGGACACTTTCAACATTTTTCCCTTCCCGGTACACTCAATGGATTTCTGTTCATTTCTTCTCTAGATCTGTAGTTTAGATTAACTCATACTTAGCAACATCCAAACACTTTAGCGAGTAGTAGGACTTGTTTGACTTCTCCCATCTTTTTCTTTCACCTCTCTGTAACCGAGCTGGATTTAATGGAGCTGGTTCTGACAGGTAAATCAGGACCATTGCAAAGTACATAATGACTGTGACTCGTGTGATTTAACTGAACTTGGGACCTGGCAAAGCTACTTAAAAATGTAAGTGGCTCAACCTGAGCTTCAGTATGTCACAGCACAGTGAATGCTGATAAACATAATTTGCCTGTGTAACGATCAGGGATGAGCTATGTAAGGCAAACTAGGACTAGATCAAGAACCTTGAGTGGGATGGATGACACCAAATATAGATGTCAACAATGCAAATTTCTGCATCTGATGCAATTGTTTATATGCTCTCTGTAGTCAACAGAGAAAAATAGGCACTCCTAGAACAAGATTCATTTCATCTTAAGGCGCATGTCTAACACAGCTGAGATGCACCATGTCTGGAAGTACCCGTTTTTCTTTAGTGAGTAAAGTTCATAGTGACTATCTTAGGCGTAGACATCAAAATACGTGGATAACCACATTATTTCTTTCTGTAACTTGTATTATCTTCCACGGTTTCTTGATTTTGTTTTATTGTCCTAGCTTGCTGCATTTTCTGTGGGAGGGTTATGCCCTCTGTATGTTAGGAATGTCATATTGTGTATGAGATTCCTAAATCATGAACGCTGCTTGAATAGAATTAATAACATTCCCATGCAATGTGTATTTAGAAGTTTCAGTGGTTATCCTACGAGACAGTCCACATTCATCCACTCTGGGTGAAGTTGCTGTGTTTTGAGGGCCAGCCACTAGACGCCATACACAAGAGGAAATTTCAGCCTGGAACTGGGTTAAACTCTGGACTTCTTTTAAAGATACCCTTAGCCCTGCAGGCTCATGTATCACTGTAACGTGCGCATAGGCCCATTGAGTTTCTGTTCACTTCATACTTTCAGAGTTTATGTAGTGAACATTGGTGTTTTATGATATGAAAAATAAGTCACTTTTTCTTTGGCTTCCTAAAGCCTCCTGCCTTTCTTGAGAGTCTCCACTACAGAGATCCGCCTTCCATTTTCCAGCTTACTGTGCCATAAAGGAAACAAGGCAGGGTCTGGGCAGGTTGTGAGTTGGTACTTTTCCTCCACATTTTTTCTTCATTTCCATTGCGCTTTGATGGGAGACTGAACAAATCAGAAGAGGGCTGTACTTCCCTTCTAGGACAGAAGTGAAAAGGACAAATCTGGAGGGAGTTTTGCCAACTCTCACTTTAGAAGGCTTTCCATAGGCCTTCTTTATAGTCTGTGAAGAAAGCGAGCTTTCTCCCAGAGGAGCAATTACAGTTAGCTTCTGCTCTTAAATCATCCTCTGCAAGGGTTTTACATTTAGGAGAGAAGTCTGGAACTGAAGGATCAAACTGCTTTACTTTCTTAGTTTAACAACTTGCGTTACCAGAGGACTTGGCAGGACAGTGCTCTGGGCCTGAGGCACTTTTGTGACTGTGCCTCCTTCTTTCAAGTGTACCGAGTCCAACACGACTGCCCTCCCTCACCATTCTTCCTGAATATGTTTTGGTCTTAATTTGGATACTGAGATCAGGTTCAGATCAGGGCTTTGTTTTGAATCCTTTCTAGCTAAACAGTGCTGAAGAAGTGGTAAGTATCCACCAGGAAATACTGGGGAGAATTGACCAAGGTATTGATTTCGCTGTCTTTTCTTTCTTTTCTTTCTTTCCTTCTTTCTAACAGTGGAAACTCCGCCCCCACCTTACCATGCAAGAGAAACTCCAGGAAACTTAAATGGGCGGTCAATGGATGCAATATCTGAAAGCCAGCTAGTGCTGTCTTTGCCCAATGGAGGTAAATCTGCCGATGGAGAAACTGAAAGTAAATAACTATTTGTACTATTCTTCAAAATTGTTAAGCAAAAAAAATATTATTTGAACTAGAAGGTTCAGTGATCTGTAATATTAGGTTTCAGACAGTTTTGAGGGTAAGGCTATGTATTAAACATGTCCATTAGCTAGCAGAATAGGATGATCTAAGAATTCAGTGACTTATGTGCAGAGTTATGGAGTTTAGACCTTGCTTGCGTCCATGGATTACTACAATCAGAAAGTTGTTAATGAAGGCAAACACTGTTATCTACAGTGTAAAGACAAAGATATCAAATCAAGGATGGAGAGGCAATACAACACGAAAGAGCGCTATCAGTATCTAAACTTTCTTTATCACCTTTAGTTCTGGTTTTCATGTACTTTAGTCTTACATTTGGGAGCTTTCTTACTACCATCTTTGTGTTAATGTAACGTTACTGACTGGCTAGAATGGAAAAGGAGATATTCTAGTGAAGTACAAAGAGATTTTTACAGAAGGCCAAGCTCAATGTCCTCATATAAAACATTCTGTAGTGGGGAAGTGCATGGCTGGTTAGAGTAGAAGGGACTGGGATATTCCTCCCCCCTCTCAAAGCAACTTAATGACCTCTCCAGTGTGGTCTCTGCTACCTCCAGACTAGTAAGGCAGGTGATGCTGCTCCTCCACCCTTCAAAGGCCACTGGTGCAGAGCAGCATGGGGGAATTGAGTTCCTTTGCTGTGTTTTCCTCTGGCTTCCTCCTGCTGCAAAAGAAAAATCACCATTGTCCTTGTAGTCCAGTATATTGTAGTCCTAAACAAATGTCCTTTACAGCATATGGACTGAACTCTGTGCACACACAAGCACATTAAACAAGTAATGCCAGGCTTCTGAAACACGAAGTAACACGTATGTGTCAGAGAACCAGAAGAGAAGCAAGTTGAGGATGGTAGTGTTAATAACAGATGAGTACACAGAACGGCTGGATAATTACTAGTTATCAGACACCAATATTTTAAAGTAAATTGTCGAGATTTTAATCTCCTTACCGTAATTTGCCATCTCTGATCACTGCCATAGTGAATCTTAGTTGGAATTTTATTAGAGGTTGAGCACAAAGGTGCTCTGGGGGCAAGAGGTCTCACATGCCTGTGGGAGGCAGGCAGGATAAAGTTTCCCACTAATTCCTGCAGGACGAATGAGGCTCAGAGATTGTGTTACGGTATTGAGTCTTCGTCTCTGAGTTAGAAAACCTGGGCAGGGTTTAGATCCGAAAGAAATGACCTTGATGACATTTCCACTTACAGTCCCACATGGAAGCAGAAAGCCTCAAAGCACGCAAAAAATTTGGGGGGGAGTGATTGATTACTTCTGAACTTCAGCGTTTGGTACTAGACTGAAGGCTTGGCTCAGTTTTGACTTGCTTTGAGCCCATCTGTCATCCCTAGCTGCTGCTGGTGTGCAGAGCAGATGTATCCCTTACTATTTTCAGTGTAGAGATTGGGTCCCAGTTCAGCAAGGAATGTCAGCATGTGCTTAATTTAATGCATTAGAGTTATCACTTTTAAGAACAAGTGGGACTTCTCAGAGGCTTAGGGTTAAGCCGGTATACCAGCCCTTTGCACATTTGGAGCTTCAATCATAAAATTAAGAAGAAACAGAAGCTGCTGTTGAGATAAAGCCTGACATAAGTGACTGTTTAGAGGAAGAGCTGGGAGGATGAAAGGGGGGGGGGGCGAGGGAAAAGAAACAGAGAATGATTGTTTAAAAAAAATATTATTGAGACCTGAGCGGCTGATTAATTTTGTTTCCTACAGATTTTCGGCCTGTTTGCTATGAGGAACCCCAACACTGGTGCTCAGTTGCATACTATGAACTCAACAACAGGGTAGGGGAGACTTTCCAGGCTTCCTCTCGAAGTATCCTTATAGATGGATTTACAGATCCTTCAAATAACAAAAACAGGTTCTGCCTGGGACTGCTCTCAAACGTAAACCGCAATTCTACTATAGAAAACACCAGGAGACACATAGGAAAAGGTAAGAGGAAATCCCTTCTCCTTGGGAGTATTCAGAGCTTGAAAGAGCTATACATTGCATTAACAAATCTGGCTGTGTTTGTCTTAAAACCAAAGCTGAGATTACTTCTGAAATAGAAGAAAAGCAGCTGATTCTTTTCTGACTGGATAACAATCAGCAGAGTAGCTCCTTACAAAAGCTATTTACTTGGCCAGCAAAGAGAAAAATGTTGTTTATAGTTGTATGTTCTAATTTAGCAGTATGTATTTTCATTTTATTTATTAGAGCTTCTGGCAACTGGGAATATTGCCATTGAAATGCCACTAAAAGGATAATTGCTGGTGCCTCAGGGCTGGTTCTCCTACCACCAAATAACAAAGGGAGATGGATGAAACACTTAGCAGTTGAGCTATTTAGCTGAAGAACTCTACAAGAGTTGCATTTGTAGCTTTTTCCCCGTAGCAACTTAAGAAAATCAGTCCAATCTGATTCCTTTCCTCATCAACTTCACACTAGAAAAACCAAGTCATGGATTCTGCCTCCAGCAGTTCTTGTGTGCTCCTCTTCTGGTGTGTGCACATCTTGTGCACACCGGCTCATAAGCTACTGGTGGCATGTAGGATGAGACCTCACCTGGATACACATGGATCCACACACTCCATCCCAGCTCGCTAGGGCTGTGTAGGGCCTGATATTCTCCCAGAATTTATTGTTGTTCGCGGCGGTGAGTCAGAAGCCCTGTGCTGGCCACTTCTCTGTGCAGATGAAGCTTTGCCTGTTCTGGTATATCCAGTCTAGACTCATTATCTTGCCAGCCCAGCCTCTCACCAGTAGCTGCCTGGGAATGGATTCCCTACTGGGCTAATTAACTCTAATTGTTCCACTCTTATTATCTTGTCAACCTCACCTCATTTCCCAGGCCTAGAGCAGTATTTTAATTGGCTCTTGATAGTCTAGTGTTGAATGACTGTGTACGAGGAAGGTCTGAGACAAATGTGACATAGTTTTAACAGACACCAGCGAACCTGAAGGCTCGTGCAGGAGAGATTGTGCTTAGCTCTTGCACTTTGCTCCAGAAGGAAAAGAAGGACCCATGCTGGAAATGTGCTGTGTGAAGCTAGTGTGATGTGTCTAGGACAAGTGTCACGTAGTAGTTTGTTGTGATGTGAGCAGTGGAAATGAGTTGCACGTCTAGTTCTAACTTACTCGGAAAACAAGGCAAAGCTTCTCAATCAGCATAAGCTGTCAAAGGGGTGTAGATCAAAGCTGAGCCCGGCCCTAAAAGAAGAACGACAAAAGATCCCGGTCAAAGCTGTCATTTGAGGATGTTACATCCTGTGAATGTCTGCCCCAAAAGAGGAAGAGATAGAACAGGAAGAATATGAGGTAAATGCTAATGGTCCTCATCCTTTCAAATCTGAAGATGTGTCTTCATTGATTAAAAGTCCTTTTAAGTCTTACGCTAGGAATCTGCCCAAGGGAAGGGAGCAGGCTGCCCAGAGAGAAGCTTAGTATATCTGAGATCCTTAATTTTAATGCTCTTCCCTGTTTATGCAAATCCTAAAAAAAACATGTTCAAGTGGAACAGAAGTGGCACCAGTACAGGCCTGCAGAAGAGCACAGAGCAGCTCCAAAAGCCTGGAGTTCAAAGGCATGCTGGACAGATGAAAGCTACTGAAATGGATACAATTGTCACATGTTAACAGGGGAGAAAAAAGAGTGAGTAAACAAGATTAGCTCAGTAGGATAAGGATATGCGATTGAATTGTCATCTAGTGTATCAGCGTGAAACGGTTTCCTGGAAATACCACATCAAAGCTAAAAACAATCCAGAACACAATGCAACATCTACTAGCAATTGGACCTGTTTCAGCAGTCAGACTTCAAGGACAAAAAGGGGACTTCTGATCAGAGTGGCAAAAAGATGTGGATGCTTGGAGACTGCCGAACCTCCACTTTCTGCAGAGAGCAATGAAATCCTGCTAAAACATATGGACCCTTGATTTGGCCTTCTACAAATACGCATTCAGCTGGATGCCTTCCTTCAGGGTGCTTGTCTCTAGTGAATGAATATCAGAAGAATCGAAATGCACACTGACATTTCAGTGCTGCTGTATTTAATGCTTTTAAAAAGTCCACAAGGAAAAAGAAAATTATAGCCTCTGCTTTCAGAAGTTACTTTTGTGTTTTTGTTATTGCAGTTTGGGTGATGCCTTTGAAAACATTATTTTTTTCTTTTTTGGAAGTTGGGTACTCAATATATTCTGAAAATCCAGCCTTTAAAGCTTTGCACCTAGAAGTGCAATCACCCTAGATCAAGAGTCACACCTGAAGACTGGAGATGTGGCGAACGTTTATGTCCTTGTTCTTCTCTCCTTACCCTTTGCTCTCGCTGTTTATTTCAGGAAGTTACACGGACTCCATCAGGGTCAGCTAGAACCTTTGTGTTTTCAGTATCTAATGACCTTCCCTTTCATCCCCCGTCCACAGGAGGGAAAGGAGCCACAGGTCACGTAATAGCAGCCGCAGAGTGCGCCTCCCCGTAATACCTGGCGCAGTTGGACTGGAGCTGGTGACTGGCCTAGTGGAGTTGTAGTCTCGCCTGTGTTCTCAGTGCAATAGGAGCTTGTGCTGCGAGCCACACCTCCCTGTCACTCACATCTAATTTGAGATCTCGTGGGTGCATAGAAGTAAAAGTCAAGTGATGGCTTGAAGACAGACTAGGGTTCTTGTCTGAGTCACTCTGGAAGTCTATGGGAGAGCGTATTTTTCCCAGATCCCTTTCCCACTCAACCTGCTTTTCCCCAAGCCTTTCCCACTTCTCTTCAGAGGCTGTTTTTGTTTTCAGGATGTGCTGCTGCCCCTTGCCGTCATGACCACAGAATGAGGAACAGAGGCTGGGAACAAGTAACCAGTCTTTTTGTATGAAAGACAACAGGAATGAAGAAAATTATGTCTGAATTATTAAAAAGCATAGTTATCACTAGCTTTGCAGACAGTCCACTGAGGCTCTGAATGTGTGCATTTATATGTTAGAGTTTGAATGCCATACCTGGGAGTAGGGAGGATTTTATTATTTTTAGTGGTGGTTTTTATGAGAAGAAAGGACTGTGTTCTTCTACCACTCTGGGACATGGGAGGCATTCATCTCGTTTTAACAGGATGACTCGGTCCCCTTCAGGGTGTGGTTTCATGCTCACATTTAAGCAGTCTGTCCCCATGGCCGTGCTGGCACTGAAGAAGATCTCACTGCAAATAAATCTTTGTTGTTTCCTTTTGTTTGTTTTTAAGTTAGTTTTCATTGGGTTCAGTTCCCTGACCTGGGTGGCTGCCCAGTCCCCAAGCTTTGCTGCCAGCATGAAAGCAGGTGTAGGAAGAAGCAACAGGAACAGAGGGAGGGGGAGCCTTTTCAGCCCCAGCACAGACTTCCATCAGTCTGAGCTGGCTGTGAACCTGTTTTCTGTGGTGGATGGAGTGAATTGACAGGTTGTGGTTCCTCTTATCATCTATCAGCTAAGGAAGGCATCTACACAATTAGCTTACACCGGATCTCTAACTTCAAGGTTGTCAAATTGGGCTAAGAAGAGTTCTTCCCCTGTTTGATGTCTATTTTCATGCAAGCAGACATCCAAGGGGGGGGACCGGAGTCCTTGAATGGATAGAAGTGCTTCCATCTTCATTTCCCCAAGGCATGGTAAAAGTTTGGGAGTTCGTGCTGGTAAGGCACTCAGGCACTGCAAAGTCCACCAGGAAATCAGTCAGTTTCTTGCTAAAGGTTGCTTTGAACAGGAAAGATCTGGTGAGTAAGTCAGGGACATGCAAATGTAAATATGTGGTTCTGATGTGGTGGATAAAATACAGAAAAGCTGTTTTTAAGTGCACACCATGCTGTGTTTGAGCTGCATGAGATAGGATCCGGTAGTAGTAGTACATAGCGTGCAATGAAGTGGGTCTTGGTCAGAGTGGCTGTGCTCAAACCAAATAGATTTGGATGTGTAATGCGTAACAGACTTGTCAGTTCTCTGACAGATCTGATCCATGCTTTGTGTATGGCTGACATATGTTTGACATTTTGTGTGTGTATACATATGTGCGTGTGTGTATCATAAAATTCTGTGCTGTTGGGTTAAAGAAGTAAGCCAATATTAACTGAGAAACAAAGCAAAATATACTAAGATTTTTTTTTCCTATACCAATACCTTGAAATAATATTTTTGACAATTTCCTCTTAATGCTGATGGCTCCATTGCACAGATACGTGGATATACACAAAGTTTACTGTCTTTTAAAAGCCATGGTGTAGGCACTGAGTGTCTGGAATGATACTGGGCTTGTATGTCCACACCAGTGAAATAGTTAAAAAAATTCACAGAAACAAACTAAATTACTGATATAACGTATTGTGAACAATGGAGGAATAATACCTGTCTTGTTTTCTTTTTCGAGGTGTTCATCTTTACTATGTCGGCGGGGAAGTTTATGCTGAATGTGTCAGTGACAGCAGTATTTTTGTGCAGAGCCGCAATTGTAACTATCAGCATGGCTTCCACCCAGCCACTGTCTGCAAGATCCCCAGCGGCTGCAGCCTTAAGATCTTCAACAACCAACTCTTCGCCCAGCTGCTTGCCCAATCAGTCAACCATGGCTTTGAAGTGGTATATGAGCTGACCAAGATGTGTACGATTCGAATGAGCTTTGTTAAAGTAAGGCTTTTTTGTTTTCTCTTGCCTTTCTGAAAAGGACAATCCCATCACTTGCTAGCTGTGGTGCAAAACTAGACCCTATCAAATCCTTCCCAAATAGGAATATGCACCTAAGCTGCAAATTGCATTCCAGACTGCCTGTTTTCTAATTTTGCCTTAAACTTGTCTTGTAGGTGGTTAAAATCAATACCTTGAAACATCCTAGACTCCAAAAATAAAATTTCCATAGGCTCATGTGGAAAACAAGCAGAGACTGAACGGTGGTGTTCCTCCACCGATTGCATAAGGAGCTCAGCTTAAGGACTGCATAAGAACTCAGCAGCATGTAAATGTAGTACGTGTCTTAGGCAGTTGTGATTTGTCCCATTGTTACTGCTTTGCAATGGAGCTTGGTAGAGCCACAGATCTGAAAAAATGTCCTTATGTCTCCAGACCAATTTGTAGTCTCACCGTTACTATAAAGTTGTATATATAGAACTGTATACATACATATATGTACATATAACTGTGTGTGTGTATATATATATGTGTGTGTGCAGTCAAGAAACACTAGCTCTTCCTTCAGCTCCCACTGAGCTGTTGGGAATTGTCAATGTTTGCTGCCTCTCTGATCCCTGGCTACAGGTTGTCTTAATTCCAGATGGCCAGCCAGCAACACTACCAGAGAGACTTCTCGCAAGCAGAATACAAAACCCAAAAGAACAACTGACCTCCCCCTGTTATTTAGCAGGGAACCACCAAAGCCATTACTGTTTCCATAAGAGAAGACATCAGTGTCTTTGAAATCTGAATTTTGCAATCTAACTTCTCTGTGTGCAACATATCAGCCTCTGTGGGAGTTTCTTAAGTCTCTGAATGGTCCTCTAAGTAGAATGAGATCTCTTGAGCCCTTTTAGCACTTAAGATTTACTTGGGTGCCTGTTGTGGCATCTAAACCCCAGAGAATGGTGAGTATTTCAAGACTGTTTACAGATGTGCTGGACTCGGACTTCCCATAGTGGTGCTGGGAAGAGCTGGCAGCAATGTTCAGCCTGCAACCTAGGGCAGTTGCATCATTAGAAGCAAGTCGGTCCTGTTAGATACCATAAGAAGTGGCTTGAGTGTGTCCGTTCGTCTTGCAGGTTTGGTTTTATACAAATGACTGAATCGAGCTGATTGAATTCACATCTAAGACACTACAAAACTGCTTGAGGCTAAAGCCCAGTCCCCCTGTATTCTGCAAAGCAGATGAGTAGAGTCCCAGGGAGCTTTCTGGCCCTGACTCTTTCCAGCCATCGCTGGGGACCCATCTGCTTAACTCTCTGAGAGCATTAAGGTGCCCTGTAAGTTCTCCCAAGAGTCCAAGCCAAAATCTCCGTTCTTGTGACCACGCTCTTGCTTTGTTCTTGGGAAGGAACTGACATCTTGTTCACACGCAAGCATTAGGGGAAAAAAAAAAAAAAAAGGAAAGCAAGAAACCCAACAAACAACATTTTCTTTAATGGAAGACGTGAATGGGCATGTTGTTTGTAAAGGCAGTGTAGCCAGTTATGCAATATCTTCATTATCTCAGCAACTCAGGGGCAGTCTCTTTGATGTGTTATCTGCCTCCAAGCCCAGCATGGCAGCAGAAGTGGTGGCACTGATGCACTAAATAACACTGCCGCTGTATTATCACCTTGCTTTGTTGAAACAATAGCAGCCACTATAGTGCCTCAGGCACCAGAAGACCAGTGCAAGGAGTTATTTTGAACCTTTTCCCATGACCTTTGGAAAATGGCTATGCAAATGTCACCCAGACTCTTCCTGGCCTGTAAAAAAACCTTTCCTGTACTCAGTTTTCTGAAGTTATTTCTTTCCCAAGGTGTGAGCCCTGGTGTGTTTAGTTCAGGGACAGAAACACTCTTGGGCAATGGGTATGCAGTGGGCAGAGGAGCATATTGTACGTCAAACCCCCAGGAAATGCCACACACCACGAGACCGTAGGTGCAGGGCAGTTCCTGTGGCTTCTCCCCAGATGTGTGTCGAGGTGCTGCTGGGCAAGCTGAGCCAAAGGGCTCAGCCCTACACCACCAGTGCCTGAGCTACCTGCTGGGAGGCAGGGCTGGGCAGGGACCAAGTCGTGAGAAACTTGCCAGGACTGTATCACTCTCTGGAGGCAGGACACGGGACAGGGAAGTGAGGCTCCTGTCCTCTCTGCTACCCCTGGTGTGCCCATGGAGCAGCTGGGAGGAGCTCAGCCCTCAGGCACTTGTGAATGTATCATCAGCGAGAGCAGGTAACAATTTCCATCTACACAGCCCTCCTGATAAACCTAGCAAAACCAGGGTGGCTGTTGTCCCTTCTCCACAGGTGAGACAGCTGAAGCACAAACCAGAGAGACGGAGACCTTCACCAAGCGAAGGACTGAAGCCAGTGCCCTCCCTCCCACATTCCTCCAGGTTTTGGGGCCTGGGGGCTGACCCAGCAAGGCTTGGTCATGCTTCCCAGTGCAAGGCAGCTCAGTGCAGCCCAGTGCAAGGCAGCTTAGTGCTTTGGGACGTGGCTGGACTCTGGCTTTTGCCCACGCAAGGTGGGAAGGGCTGGCAGGAGCAGCAGGCTTCCTCAGCTGATTGCCCCATGGTGAAAAGCTCACTTCTAGACTCCCCCTGTGGGTATCGTCATCCTCTTCCCATCCTCCGTGCAAAACAACAACACAGCTTTGCAGGTTGTTCTCATTTTATTCCCATCTTAGGGGAGCTCCACCTCTGGGTTCACGTCAGCCCTGGGGCTGAAGGAGGCTCCCTGCACCTGGGGAGCCTGTGTGATCTGCTGTGATCTGCTGTGATCTGGGGGAGCACAGGGAGCCCTGCCCCTGGGCATTTCACCCTCTGGCAGCTGCGGTCCCAGCCGGGGATGGCAGCACAGGCAGCAGGGCTGGGGAAGGGGACTGGAAGTGTTTGGGAGCTGCCAGCAGAGGGAGATGCCCGGCCACACGGACTGCCAGACTCCTCACAATCAGGCAGGTTGCATTTGCAACTTGTAATTCCTATCCCTACAGATTTTCCGTCCTGTTCGTCGAGGGAGATGCATCAACTCCTCTGACACTTGCCCTTCTGGCCATGTTTTTTCCCGGCAGCTGAGGATTTAAGACTCTTAACAAAGTCAGAAGCCTGACAACACTCAAAGAGTGGCATTTTTTGCAAACATTTTCAGAACATTAATCTGAGTTGCCTATGAACACAGGCACTTCTAGCCTGATAAATGTTCTGCAGGGCAGAAAAACGCTCCCTGATTAAAAGTACTCATTGGGCTTTGGTGGGTCCACATCTTCATTTTCTGCTCTCTGCCCCTTTTCTCCATTAAGCACAAATGAATTTTATCCAGACCACTTATTATGGCATCTTGTTTTGGTGTTGGTCCTAGTTTTGCACGTGGGTGTCTAGAGAACTGGCTCCTAGCATCCTCAGTAGTTTGAGTTGTTCAGCACTCCACAATTTAGGTACCTTTGGTAAACGTAGGTGTTAATGTACCTCCATGTCCCTTTCTTATGACAAAAATATCACCCCCCCCGACTAGCATAACTGTAGGGTTTGGCTTCCCTGATCAGTGGCCCACAACTATAGAGCCTCATCCTGCAGTGGGACTGCATTTTGCAGATTGCCCTGCGGAGATCTGAGCTCTGTTTTGTAAGGGAGGCCAGCAGTTAGCTGTGAGACCTCGGGCTCTTCCTTGGATCGCTCAGGTTTGTGTAAAATCACTGTCCACAAGCGTCGTGTCTCCAGAGCTTTGGTATCGGGCTGAAGAGAGGAGAGCAGGAACTGCTGGGTCAGATGCTGAGCGTGATGACGTCTTTTCTGTAGTTCTGTGCTGATAAAAACATCTGGCTGGTCAAGTCCTGCGGCACTTTGTTGACACCCTCACACCGTTCAGGGAATTTACACAGGTGGCTAAAATCGATCTGTCTAGCCAAAACCCTGGCAGAGTGGCTGCCTGCTTACCAAGCAGACACTGTGCCCACTTGAGGTGGGGACTTCTGGTTCTTTTTGCTCCCTGCTAGCACCCCATGCCCACCTTCTGACAGGAGCTCCGTGTCCCTTATCTCCCAGAAGGAGCTGGAGAAATTTCTGCAGGATTTCCCACAGCAGACAGCCAGGAATTCCCGACATGTTCAAGGATAGAAAACCTATAGAAAATGCCTATAAATGAGTTAAGTTTAAGGTAAAGGAGATAGGGCGAACCTTTCTGGAAGCTTCCAAAGGCTCAGACAAATACCTAGAGCTTTGAGAGTCTCAGACTGGTGGGATGCATCTCTGCTGATAAATGAGGCAGTGCCCGGGATCGTTACCAGTTCCTGCTAAAGTGTTATGACAGGGCCTGGTCTGCGTTTTGTCTGTGCCAGACAGCAGCCTGGCAGACTGGCGTGGGCACGTCTCTGGAGTGCGAGCAGCAGGGGCCATTCCCTACAGGCTGTCTGCAGGCAGCCGAGCTCAGAACCAGGCCAGTTTGTTGGTCTCAGCACCTGCAAGTGTCACGAAGCACTTCTAATTCAATAGTATAAAGTTCCTGAGAACTGATGGTAATAACCTTAAAAAGGCAAAATTTTTAGATAAAATTATCCCTAGGACAAAGCATTATATCCTGGTGACTTGGGTGATGGGCTACCTGCAGTTGTCGTAGACTGACAGCATTGGATTTGTGATTTAACATTGTATATTTTTTCTTGAAGTCTCACTTTTTGGCCCTTTGATGCTTTTGTAGGGCTGGGGAGCAGAGTATCACCGCCAAGATGTTACAAGCACGCCCTGCTGGATTGAGATCCACCTGCATGGACCATTGCAATGGCTGGATAAGGTGCTGACACAGATGGGCTCACCTCATAACCCCATCTCCTCAGTCTCTTAGGAATCATCTCTAGAAGTCCCTTAGGACGGATGCTATTGCAGGCAGTGGCTTATAGGATTTCCGGTGAACAGAAGCTTCTATATGTAGATGTATGTAGATGTAAATATTCCTATACATAGTCTACTCTCCTATTTTTTTTTTCATGATATGTTTTGTGGTTTCTAGTTACTCTGATGCCAGTACAATAAGTTTAGAAATTCAGGTATAGCATATCTGTTCTCTAGTACAAAATAAGCCAAATTCCTGCAAAAGTGTCGAGCAGTTTCTGTGAGCATTTTCATTCCCCAGCCAAGCCAGTAAACGGTGCGAATTCTCATCACTTCCACGTGGATTCAGAAACCTGGCTGTAGCTGTTCCTAGTAGGTGAAATTCACCCCTCTGCAGGCAACCAAAGTCAGATCTCGGCACCATTTATATCCCTTGTACATCCTAATTTCAGGTCTAAAAGAGGACCTTAAGTGGTGCACAGGACTTATGCGTAGAGATGACTTTTTTTCCAGTGAATTGAAGGACTAAACAGCAATTCCAGTCTGTCTCCCTATGGCAAAGCACGATGGGACAGCAGATCCTCTGAGGAGCTGAGACCCCTGTCTCCCCTAGGATTTGGCAGGAGGAGAGAGCCCTTGGGATGCCTTCAGCTCTGGAGCCTTATCAGAGCATTCTGGACACACCTGAGTAGTCTGATACTCTTAACACAGTAGTGTATGGTACTGCTGCACTGAAAAGCAACAAGCTCCTAAGAAAAAAGAAAGAGAATTTGAAATATATGCCTAGAAGTTTAAAATCTAATTAACTTCCAGTACTTTTTCTGCAAAGTACATACATACTTGCATATGTATCCGGCATGTAAACTGAATCCTATCCATTATACAGTATTGATGTAGTTTGTTTTAAAGTTAGGACTAACTGTAGTTAGACTACTGTGCTGATATCAAGGGTACGTCTAAAAGGGACTTGAACTGTGATTCAGAAAAAGGAAATGAAGTGTGCATTGAAGAACTGAGTAATTCATCTTGGGATGGTCTCTGCATTGGGAACAGGAAGCCCCACGCTCACAAGATGCACTGAGGAGGAGGCGAGAGCCAGTCACATCTATTGCCTTTACTGTGCCCGTCCTCGGGAGCTGACCGAAACACTTGGGTTTGACAGAGGGGGCTTCCTTGTCAGTCACTTCGTACATCCCCATGGATGGTTCCTCATCTTAGATAAAGGCTTCATCATCTGCAGCGGTTTTGCCTCGCCTGCAGGGAGTGGCGAGGCAGTGCAAGCCACGAACAAGCAAAGAGTGAGTCTAGGTGCAACCCTTTTTTTTTAAAAACTCCTTGTCTGTGGTCCTTCCGTAAGCAAGAAAAATTACTGTCCGTACTGTCACTCACAGAGACAGCCTTTCAAAATGCTGTTCACCTGGTGGCCTTTTCTGAGGAGGCAGGTGAAACCCTACTGCCTTTTGGCGGTCCCTGTTACCTTGCTGAAAGGGTACAGGATTAGCTCCTTCCAGGCCACTGATTTTTTTTAATTTTTTTTTCTGTAAGGGTCAAAATGATAATTTCTCAAATCCCACTCTTCCTTAGAACGTACTAGAAGTATATTGAGAAAAATGTTTTACAGAAAGTTTCTTTTCCTCTCACACGATACCTGGTGCTACACATTTTACTGCATGATTAGAAGAGGATGCCTGAAATCTTCAGGTCCATCACATATGCACACCAAATAACATTCATTGGAAAGACTTTCTGTGTCTTTTAGATGCTATGTAATACCTGTTATGAGGTGGTAATCATGAACAGAGCAGAAGAATGAGTAAAATAGAGGGGTTACTTCCTTTGAATGCACCATCAGCTGCCTCCAGCATTGGTAGAGCACAGAAGGATAAGTGATCGTTAAGACTGAACAGTATTTGCAGGTTTTATAGAAAATTTGTAAATGTGAAGAACCCTATTCTGGCACCATTTGCCATCAGTAGTGTCATTGTGGAACAGGAAAAGCTTTACAGTGTCCTGCAGCAATGAAATCCAGTAATAACATTACACAGAAACTCCAGGCATGCCATTTACTGCTTAACAGACTAGAGAAAGGCTTGGAAACAGACATTTTCCTCAGCTCCCTCTGTCTTCAATCTCCCTGATCCTTTATCCTAAATTCATCCTTGCCTTTTAGGCTGAAACCTCCTTCCCTCCCAATATATAGGAAAGCCTACGGGTTGCTTTTAGACATCTCCAGCACTGTCATCTTCCTCCCAGAGAGCAAAGGTGGCCTTGCTAAGGTGCGCCTGCTCCTGAGCATCTCCAAAATCCAATTTCCTGTTGATTATGCAGAAGAAAAATTACGGTTAGTCAGTGAAGAGAAGCAGGTTTTTCTGAGGCATCATTCGTCTCATCATAAGGTGTTTCAGGCAGGCCAAATACACCACACCCTGAGCATGATTTTGTGTGCCCACTGCGTGTAAGGGGAACGTATGGTCACTAGCTCCGACGTGGGCTGCTGCATTGGACATACCCAAAAGCAGGAGAGGTTGGCCCTTGGGGAGGTGAAACAACTTTCACAGCCTGGCAGTGATGCTTGCTTAGTGAGTGTCTGTGTTTTTAAATGGAAGTTGGTAAATTCAGAGCAGCTTTTCCTTTCCTGTATTTCTACTCTTTTCTCTAATCCCCATGCAGATAGCCCTTCTGGCTTCACTGCAACCCACACGTGCATCTCATTAAAGGCAGTCACCGTAATATTTCCCTTACTCATAAGTAAAGCAACAGGGACTTCTGGAGTGTGGTTCTTCTGACCTATTTGAAATGTCTACATTAGGATGAGATGAATCATGTAACTCTGCTGAAAGTTGGATCAAAGCACTGACTCTGGGCAATCAAAGCCAACATCCACCTTGGAGCTATTAGCCTTTGGGCAAGCTGTTATCACTTTGTGAATGATTTCTGATTTTGGTGGCCTCTAGAGGCTTAGTCCCAACCAGGCTAGCCCCACTGTACCAGCTGCTGTGCAAACAGAGCAGCTGACAGCTCCGTCCCGGGAGAAGGGAAGAGCTCATCATGAGGGAGAAGTAGTAGCAGTGGATGAGGCAAACAAGTAAATAGAAAGATCACTGCCAAATGCAGTGCTAAAAAGTAAGGCTACGATACCATTTATTTCCTTTCTGATCAAAGTCCTCTTGGAGTCTTCTCTTGTGTACAAACTGAGATCAATTAAAAATTTGGTTTTCTCATAATTTACAGCAAGGCAACTTTGTATCTCACTGTAATAAGATCCAAATATCTCCTTTTGGAAGGAGATATTTTCTGCTGAAAGATCTTCATGAACCTATCAACCTATATTCAATTTAAAGCCTTTAAATGCACTCATTAATAGTTTTGAGATGGACTTCCTGAGAGATTTAAAACCACTTACGGGGAGACTGCTTAGTTGAAGGCAGCTTTTTTCAAATGTTTTTGCGAGCCATCAACAATCCAAACCCTCGTGAAGGTTTCTGTGGATAAGTACCATGCATCATCAGGCAGTGATGGGAGTTTGATCAGGCGGTGGCATAAAGCACATCCATCATGGTACCAGGCCACTAGTTTTCCTACTGAGTAGTCGAGAGACGACTGCTTAATTGCTGCCAATTCTTCAGCAGCACCAGTATTAATGTGCCATTTGCATCCAGAGGTGACCAAAGCAGCTACAGCACGCTGCATGAAGCCATTCAGTGCCACTGTTGCTGACTGCTCAGGCCCCTAACCTTGCCCCATAACAGATGATCGGGTACATTGGAGCAATGGCTGCAGCATTCAGAAGTGCAGCACTTGCTTTTTCTCCCCGTCAAACCCTTCCTTACAGACAACCCAGCTGGCTATGCGTGATGGTGTTTTCACCCAGAGCACATCCAGGCAGCCCCCGTGCTTTGAAGGCTACACTGAGTTGACTTTTCGCAAGGGCTCTGCAGTGTGCTTGCCGTTATTCCTGTAAAGCCACAAGCATCTTTACTCCTCATCAGTATCTCGTGTTTTGCTATGCTCAGTCTGTGTTAGCAACAAGAAGGGGAACTGTGGCCCCGAGTAACATCAGCAGGAGTCAAAGAAATTCCTTCCATGTCTCCAGCAAGTGCTGTGCCAAGCCTTTCAACACCCTGAGCAGCCTCTAAGTGGTCCCTGCCTTGAGCAGGGCATCGGAGTAGATGCCCTGCAGAGATCCCTTCCCGTTTACATTGCTCTGTGGTGCTGTGCAGACACCCAGTGCTAACGGGCTGCCACAGGCAGGAACTCTCTGCTAGCAGAGACAGTGTCAGGATGAAGCATGTTTATTTACCCTCAGCTATTTTTTCACGAGTTCATTGCAGGACAGGGTTGCTAGGTATTAATGTTCCCTCAGTATAAAATCTGCGCTGGAAACACCGCTCACTGTAAACATCATCTCCACTGCACAACTCTTAAAATGGAGCAAATCAGGCATTCGTGTCTAACTTTATCTCATCTGCCCTTGTTCCTCCTCACTTCTGACATACTTCTTAGCCGATAAGCTCTGCAAATCAGAAAGTCTCGGCAGTGACCGAGGAGTTGCACAAGCCACTGGCTGTGCACAGGCAGCTGAAGCAGGGACCGTCAGCATCTTGGCTGGATGGAAACAATTCGTAAAGAAGCTTGACAGAATGTAGTAGTCTTTGAAGGGGTCTCAATTATACAGCCAGTTTTCTTGGCTCATTGGAGACTTCTCTGGTGCAGCTATAGTTTTTGTCAATACTTGAACACTGCATAGTGCTCAACACAGGAAAGGAACACTGCAATTAATGTAATATTCACCTCTCCTCCTGACTCCCCATAACCTAACTTAGTGAAACCAGAAGCAGACACAATAAAAATTAATGTCATAGGGTGAAGTCATTAAATATCATTTTCAGAGCTGAGAAGTTCTGCCCAGAGTATACGTTCATATCATCACAAACCTACTGAACACAGCACGTCCCGTGTGCTCTCCAAGCCGAAGGTGAGCTCATTGCTCTGGAGAAGCCAGAAGTTACTTGATCATCCAAACCCAAGCCCTTCTAGGCCAGCGTGCTTCCCTGAGAGCATATAAGGGTCACCATCCGTTGAAAATGAGACTGATGGTAGAGTTGGTCCCACCTTGCAGTAGGGAGGGAGATCATGTGAGGCTTTAGATCTGTGAACAAAACACTTCTCAACCTTGAGACTTCACTGCAGCCACTGAAAGAGGGCTGCTTCTTCTTGGTGCAGCTCTGGGAGTACCTTTCTGCAAGACACGGGAAGCCTGAGAGGGCATTTAGTCTTTGTTCAGCAGAGAGAAATCGCTTAGTGTCTCTAGTGCAGACTCTTCTGCATGTGCACCAGCACAGGACTTTAGTTTGTACTGATCACCAACTCTCAGGAGCTCCAGAGTGGCCAGGAGTGACCAAGATCCTGTTCCCTGTTCACCCCAGGGCTTTCCAAACAGCTTGCCTGGGGGCGCCTTATGTTACATTGCCATATTGATGCCACATTTATCTGCCAAGGAGGCGAGATGTCTGAGAGCCCTGTCAGGCGTATGCTTCCACTTGTACCAAGCCATGCTTGCAAACTTGGTGCCTGTACAGCTAATGAATCTAAGCTGCAGGCCACGTCTCTTATGCAAGGTAGACATAACCACTAAGTCCTCCAGAGTCAGCTACTCTTCCATTATAGCCAATGTGAACATTTGCAGCTATTTGTGAACGGTTTTTAGATCTCCAGTCATAGTGTTTTTATTATCCATGGATGCTGCTATTTTATATTCCGTGTTAGTCTTCAAATAATATTGCATATGAATAGCATAGGAAGAAATAGACCAACCAGTTAATAATTTTAAATACAGACCTCATCAGCAAAGAAAAGCTAGAAAAAAAGTTGGTAAAGTCTGACCCCTTGCACTTTCACTGTAGTGAGCACATCATCTGTTTCAAACTGATTTTTTGATGCTAAAGTGTGTGTTACATCTTACTAATTCACAGTTATGTCCATGAGATGCTTTGCAAACAGGAGAGCAAGGGAACAAACGTAACGACGAGCAGAGATAATGCACCTCTAGATACATTTTTTTCACTTATTCAAGTAATTGGAGTTCATTTTAATTATTTATAATACTAAGTACAAGTTAAATGTACCACAGTGTATTTTCTACAAGCAATTCAGTGTTAGCAATTTAATCCCTCATTTCAGTATCGCCTCTGCCATTCAAATTGGGCTGAGAAGTGGGACAAAAAAAAATGAAGAAACGGGCCTTTTTGGGTGGATCAATGAAGCCATAATCTTGCAAGGATGTATGTAACCAAGGGGCCATAATGGTGGATTTGAGCAAGGTCTGTGTTCTTTGTGTTAAGTACTAGCTATCAGTCTGGTACAAAAAAAGGGAAACATGAAACACACCAAGATTTAATTGTACCACTTCTGTCTGCAAACAATTCTGCCCTCTCTCTTTTCCATCGCAGTCAAGGCAAAACTTCTTCACCACTTGGAAGAAGAAAGTAAGTAGTATTCACAGTTAGTGATATTCTGTACAACAGTGTGGATCACTGTGTAAATAATGCTAGTTGGACTCTTGCCTCTTGAGAACAAGAAATCTGAGACATACTTTCAGGAGTCTGCGAGATCAGGGCAGCTCAGAGTCCTCTGATCAGCCCCAGAGTACTCTAACCCGTGCCCTGGCATATCAAGAATACAACTGCTAATCAAGTGGATGATTTCACCAGTATTCCTACTGCTGCGTCTGCTTTGAGGCATCCTGAAGTCAACATATTTAGCCTGATGTTTGAACAGTACACTTTTTAACACACTCCATTTTCTTTGGCTGGAACTATTCTATTGTAAAAGGGATTATTCACGTCTTGTGTTTTACTGTTAATAAAGTATTTCTGATTTAAGAACTCCTTCTCTCATTCCCTTTTTTTCCCCCCCTCTTTGAAAGAGATTGGCCTCAGTGAGCTGTAGATCCCAGTTTGATTACCAGTAACTTTTGAAAACAGAACTTTTAGAAAGCCCTTATTCATACAAGTATGTCTTATGAAAGAGGATCAGAATAGGATGCTAAACACTACAAAATAGATTGAAAATTAATATGGCATAAAATCTGCCTGTTACAGTAATAACATGTATACCTCATTAACTTTCCTGTGGTAGATGTGAAGATGCAAGGGGTTGGTTCTGCTTACTTTCAGATGAAGCCAGCCAGACCCTGGCAGGCAATTAATGAGTAGTAGTGATGCTGCCATATGACAGAAGCTGTAGCTGTGGACCAGTAGATCTGCATTACTTGAAAGACAGATTTGCAGTACTGCAGGTCACAAATCACTCAAGGAAAAAGGTAGGTAGAATAAGAATGTACTGTTCTTTGTTATAAAAGTCAGGATTTAATCCTCCTTAAATTCAGAATTTGGGTTCTGCAATAGAAGCGTGGGAGTTGGACAGGTAATGGTCTTGGAGCCACGCAGACACTGTTGGGGTCACACACCCCCTGAGAACCCCATCTGACACTACCTGAACAGGACAGCCCTGTTATCAGCACATCTGATGTCTACACCAGGCTGCGAGGCACTGGTATCACATCACTGGAAGCACAGGACAGCTGAGATGCACATCTCTACACAGATCTTTAGCAAGTTTCATTTGTTTTGAGGTAACTCATTCAGCACTGTCTTAACACTCCCTGTGTCCCTTTTCTGCCTTGTGCTGCCCCAATGTCTCCACACCAGCTTCAAGTTTGCCTTGAAGCTAACTTCAGAGTTCTTCAGAGAAATTTAGGTTAGTGCATGAGAAGCAATTGAAATAGAAGCTCTTCTTAAATGAGTCAAAGGAACCTGCCCAATGAAAACTTTTCAATAAAACGCATTTCCTAGAATTAGCAGCTCTAAAGAATTGTTTCTAAAACAATTACATCTTTTTGCAAATAACCATGGGTCCAGAGCAAGATCTAGGGGCTGCCTGGTGGATTCACTGCTGAGCTGCTGGAGAGACCCGTCACGTCTGCCTGTACGTTCCAGCGACCCCGTTCATCTCAAGCTGCTGTGGAGGAGGATTGAGAGGACCCATTTGTGCTGCACGAGCCTGGGTGAGTGCTATGTGACTATTTGGGTGCTGGTACATGCATTGTCTTTTGAGCTGTCTGGCCAGCCCACCCTAGTTTTGTGTGCGTGCATCCATCTGTTTGTTAGAAATATGTGCTACCTCTCAGCTAGGGCTGAACCTGAGAACACAGACCAGAGGCAGACCCACATCTACCAGGCTGCAATAGGAAGGTCCCCCTGGGTCTCAAGACCTGCTGAATTTGGCTATCTTCTGAGAAATATGTGGTCTACCACAAAACTAGGAAATGTAAATGTGAGTAGTATGCAGTGCCTCTACCATTGCCCACAGGAAAACCCTAGGGGGATAAAAAAAAATAAATAAATGTGAGCCTTTGGTTAAATCTCCTTTGGAACCAATCCAGGGAAAGAAAATCCATGGGGTATCATTGCACCAAATCAACTAACATATTTGGTTAGTTTCCAGAAAGACATCAAAGTTTGATGTACATGGAGAATCCAACAATTGAGTTGCTTGTTCCAGAGGTAAATGATTATCAAGTTTGCCTAGATGTGGTTGTTTCCGTCAGATCTATTGCCATAGTGATTTATAACTTACTTTAGATCTGAGAGCTGATAAAATAAAACAAGAATTCTGACATGCACATGTGCGCTATAGTAGATAACAGGTAGCTGATCCATATGAAGTGCTTGCAAAATGCACCTACACAGTTTACTACTGACAAGATATTCAGGCGTTGCACTGAGCTCTGATTTGCAGATGCTCGTACATCTCATAGTTTAAGGAAGGCATATGTGAAAGTTTCCTTGAGATACTGTCAGAAGCAACTGCTGTGAAATCAACACCAGATATTATCTCTGTAAATTGGAACGGATACCAGAACAAAATAATCATCTGAATATAAATCTCACCCTATAAAGTTATTAGTGTCAACATGACTATAGATTCAACTTTCACCTTTTGCATTTTCTCTTCCACTTCGTATTTCCGTTCCTGGTGAAAACATGGGCCTGCTGCTCAGTGGGCAGGACACCTAGTGAAAGGACACAGAAGAGGCCAAAGTACCTAGTACTTCTCTGGTAAGACTAGGTTTTCTCTGGTAAGACTTGTCCTCTCCACTCTCAATTCCTCAAGCCTGCTAGCAATGTCCAAGAGTGAAGCAGTAACCAAAGGAGAGGAAGACACAGTTAGAGACTGCTTACGCCACTGAGGACACACACAAGTCCTTGAGACCAGATGGGATGCAATCACAGGTGCTACAGGAGCTGGCCAGTATCACTGCATGGCCTTACTCAACCATTTCTGAAAGGTCATGGTGGCCAGGGGAAGTTCCTTATCTCTAGAAAAAAGATTATACCTGTCCTCAACAAGGGAAGGAAGAGAAATCTAGGAGACTACATACTGCTCAGTCTCATCTCAATTCCTGGAAAAGTTATGGGGCAAATCATCCTCTAAGCCATTTCTGAGCCCATAAAGGATGACCAAGTGTCTGCGAGCAACCAGCAACAATCTACCACAGGCAAGTGACAGCTAACCAGCCTGGTTGCCTTCCACAATGCAACGCCTTGTTCCATGGACAAAAGAGGAGCAAACAATGTTTACTTTGACTTTTGCAAGGTCTTTGACTTGACATCCTGGAATATCCTTATACCCAAACTGGTGATGCATGGACTGGATAAATGGGTGCTGATGTGAGTTAAATTCACACATGATTTTTTGTTTAAAAACCTCCAGGGTCATCAAACAGCACCCAGAGAGGCTACAAAATTTTGGCCCTTGGACATGTTCAAAACTCAGCTGGGGACCCATTTCCAGAGGGCAGTTGAATACAGTCCACTGGAGGTCCCTTCCAACCTATATAATTCTACAGTGAGACTACCAGAAACTATACAGTGGCTCATACCTTGCTGGTGAATTTTACCTTTCATTCCAGGGACTCGTATGTTTTACAAACCTAAAAACCTTACACCTCAGATGTCACTTCAAATCAGGCCATGAATATTTAGATGCAGAACAATTATGCTCTCTTCAGCAAAAGCCTGACATCAGTACAGCACATCTTCCTGTCTGCTAAAGGGAGCACATTATATAAAAATGCAAAGGGTGTGTTTTACTATTCTGTTAGTTATCATTTTTCCAGGTAGTTGTTTGTAAGAAATGCATCAGAGAAAAGATGTAAAAAGTAGAAGAAACAACTTGAGTACAACTAGACGAGAAAAATCGCAGGTAAGGACTCCAAATATTAAAAAGACTACACACAGAAATGGTATTTATAAAGTTGACAGCACACTGTCCCTGAAAAAATGCAGTAAGAGCTGTATATATGAAATATACAGATATATAATAAAATGTATTATATGTAATAAGGAAGAACTAAAAAATGTTGAACAGATATGCTGAAGGGACACCATCAACTGAAGTTTCTGGAAGCATTTCATTATAATCAAACTCGTTCGTTTGATAAGAGCAAATGTTCTCAGAGCATATTTTTACTCTGAAGCATGTTCTACATGTTGACATCTTCCTTACAAAAGAAGAACTGAAACAAACTTCTTGAGAATTTAATAATAACAAACGTTATGTTAAAATAAGAACAGAAATGGGAAAGCTACAGAAGAAAAATAACTACTGCTGAAACCAGTAAAGGCCAGACCGGGTACCTAGAATTACTTCATTCTTTTAAAAACGTTTTATCAGAGCTGTTTGCTTTCATGAGCTGACCATCTGAAATAAAAACAAAATACTTCCTCCTCCAAGTTCAGCCCATTATATTTTTGCATGTATTCTGACATACTGAAAAAAGTAATTCCATTTTGCTTAAAGCAAAAGTAACTTTTTCTATGTCATAAGAGTCTGGGAAAACAGAGGTTTTAATGTCACTTACCTAGAGCTAGACATTTTAATATAGAAATAAACAACAAAGCAACATACAAACGGAACAGAACAAAAAATAGTTTTCTTTAAAAAAAAGAAAAAAACAGATTTACTCACACACTTATTGGTCCAGAACTGTTGGTACAAATTTTTTAGATCTCTTTTTAAAAGAACAGCTTGCACAATACTAAATACAAGAAATCCCTACTGAACAATTTCTATACATACACAAAGCACAGCTTATAAAATGTGTAACACTAACAAACACTCCTGAACAGATATTATTCAGCAGATCACACTGCTGCAATATCAAAGTAGTACTTTAATAAGCATCTCCACCATTCAGACAACCTCTGTTAGGAAATGTGGTTTAATACAAAACTCTGATTTAAAGACAAAATTTGGGATTCAACATTTACATAATACAGCATTTGGATTTTTAACCAAATCAATTTTAAGTTCATCTGAATTGGCTGAAAACCTGAGAAGTCCAGCACTTGAGCTGATTGTCTGTTGTCTTGATCAAACAATTTTAACTATACTTTTTTGGAAGAGAAAGAATACAAAAAGGAAACAAATGCCTAATTGCATTTTACCTTTTGGATGCATTTGCTCTTAAAAGCCTTAAGCATTTGAGTTAAAAGCTTTAATCTTATTCACTCACAGATAAGAATATCGCTCATTTTTAAATAAGCCGTGATACGTGATTTCATGCTTAACAGGTTGGTCCTTAGAAATAACTACACAAAACAAGGTCCAACTCTCCACTGCACACTTTTAAGAAGATTTAGAGGTGGAACGTACTTTGCTGTTTCTCCGTTTTGGAGATTTTTAACACAAATTCCTTTAAACCTATTCCTTTAAACCTATTCAACTTGCAAATAACGAATATATGGCAGGAGGATCACTCAGTTTGGACTTTTCTGAGCCACCGGTGGACTTCTTGATGGCACATTGTCGTTAGTGCAAGATTCTACTGGACATAAGCTTCTTGTATCCCTGAGGAATTACTGTTAGGTCATGCCACTGGACTGGCTCAAAGGGGACTTTTATTTCACAACTTCCATAGAAAGTAACTGACTTCCTTCAATGATTGTCATCAAAGAGTGACTTGTTTAA
Source organism: Anser cygnoides (assembly GCF_040182565.1). Lineage (NCBI taxonomy): Eukaryota > Metazoa > Chordata > Aves > Anseriformes > Anatidae > Anser > Anser cygnoides. Next base: position 186,541,036 of record NC_089873.1, read on the forward strand.
CAGTAAACCTTTACATAGAAAAATGTTAATTTAGTGGAAGACTTTGGTAGGAAAAGGGTGTACAGCTCAGAATTACTGATATAAACAAATTTTCACTTAAAAAAAATCAAAAATTACGATGAAGTTTTAAAAAGAATCAAAAAATAGACTCCTCAGATTTGCTCACAAGTTTGCAGACACCCAAGCAGCTCAAAACCTCAAAAGTGCAAACAAGAGACAAATACAACACGTAACAGCAGCAACTTCTCTTTTCCTTTTAACATTGAGATTCTCTGTATTTAAATAAAATATACGTCCTAATCCTCCTTCAGCACCAGACTCATTTGCAGGTCACTGATCTGTTCTGATTACCCAGGTGCTCCTTGAAACTGCTGCTGCCGTTGCTCCAAAGCCTGTTGACTTAACAGCTGCTGTTGTTTCTGTAGGAACTGTACGACCTCTGGACTTCTCAGCAGGGACTGCAAGAAAGAGAAAGGGGACTTTAAATAACTCAGATATTTTAAGTTATCTACCACAGTGATAAATTACAAAGCATGCTCACAAAAAAACATCTCAAAACCATCTCAGGACATCAGCAGGTAACCACAACCAACATTAATGCACATTCTAAAAGAAAATTCAGAACCTAAGGAACAAGTGATATTGCCCAAACCATACAAAAACGCAACAGTAGTAATCTACAGACATTGAAAACAACATCAGCCTCTCAACTATGCTTCACTTTTGAGCCAATTTCCAAATTCCCTACTACAGACAGTAGTTCTGAGCTATAATAAATATAAATTTTGTAATTCTGTAGCAAAGCTAAACTTCACTGAGCATTCCATAATTTTCCAACATTTCTCAAAAAAAGTAGTCCATCCACAAGGAATGTATTAAAAAAAAAGTGAACACCTGCCTTCAGTCAGAAGACAAACAGTTTTAGATGCTCTTACATCTCATCACCTATCCTAGAATAGGAAAGCTAATTAGGAACAGATTAAATAAATACATCTGAAAACTTCCACTGCTCAGAGACAATGGAACCACTTATCACTGAACATGAGATTTTAAGAATAAACTCCTTTTAAGGCAGATTAAATGAATGCAATTGAGTAGAAATTTGCTAAAATAGAAAGTGAAATGACAAAAAAAAAAAGCCCAAGGATACAGACAGACATTTGCCAGCAGTATCATTTAAACTGGCCCAAACAGCCGCAGTCTGCCATCCAATTTGAACTGTTCATTCTCATTCCTGCAAGGTGGCAGCACAAGCGTTTGTAAGGTCAAATGGCAAATGAGGTAGAAAATGGATCAAAAGTCAATGCAGAAAAAGTGTGATTTTCAGCTAAATTAATTCCCTAGACTGGTTGTTCATTGTGCACAGTCACTTCACTAAGGCAACCGAAGAGGTACTGCAACTCTGCAATTCAGATTCACACTGAAAAGTACCAGCAGCTTCCAGGAAAGGGTCAGAACTTTATGCTGTTAGGAGGCAATTCTGCAGAGATTATAACTGAAAAAAAAAAAAAAAAAAAAAGCAATCTTGCATGCAACTTCAACCTAGAGCAGCACTGAATAGGTCAGACTACAAACAAGTTGTCTCACTGAACAGACGTGCAGCCTGCTTTTCCATAGCTTACATTTGCTCCCTCAAGTCACTTCACTGCACAGGGTACTTCTCAGTAAGGATTTCTTTACTTACTGCTGTTTTATGACATTTCGTCCTCCCTGACTACTACAGCCTCTGAAGCAAGAGGCCAGCTCCTCTTTCAACACCTTGTTGCTTCTCAGCCCCTCACCTCTGCTTTCTACCTCTTCATCCAGGGCGAGCTGCACATCCGGGCACACAGGGGCCGCCACAAAAGCCTCTCCTCTCCTGACAGAGATGAACACAACATGCAAGAAACTTAGGAACAAGCACAAGGGACTTTGCTCTTCCAAGGGATAAACCTGCAGGCAGCTACCACTGACACGCAGTAACTTTCATGTGCCCGACATAAGGGCAACATGAGCAGCCTCAAATGTAAGAGGTCACGAGTGTTTTTTCCGGGTCACTGCATGTCCTTTAGGCCTGGTGTTGTGCAGATACACGTAAGCAAAGAATAAATTCTAGACGGAATAATGCTGACCATCTGAAGCTGACCATCTGAGTCAGAGCTGAGAGAGAGAAGCAAGAAACATATCAAAGAGAATCTCAATCTCAGTTCCCCAGAATAACGTAAGGAAACCTGATTCTCAAAGAGCCTTGACACAACTTTGAGCACAAGCTCTCAATATTTATTTATTCCATGAGCTTCTGGTTGATATACCAGAAAAAAAAAATGTTTCATTAATAAAAAAAACTTTTAAATTTAATTAAAAGCCACATGAATATGAACAGACAGGAAAGGAAACAACAATTCATTAGGCAGGGCATGAAGAACAACATATAATTGGAAAAATAAAAGTTCATAGTTCAACTGAAGAGCTACAGACACCCCCCTGAGTTTTAGAAATAACCATCAGATAGGTCCTAATATTGAGAATTCGTCCAAGAAAATAAGTCTGTACAGCTGTATACTTAACACTTCTATGATGCTTCCTTAAAGACTTCAAATTTGAACCTGCTGGAGTTCAAGAAGCATTTGGACAAGGCTCTCAGAAACATGGTCTGATTTTGGGGTGGTCCTTTGGGGACCCAGGAGTTCGACTTGATTATCCTTGTAGGTTCTTTCCAACTCTGGATATTCTGTGATTCTCTGAAACATCTGAACAAGTACTACCACACTTTAATAGCAATTGTTAAATTGCTTTGCATAGGTAACAGGGAGCAGCCAAACAGTTCAACTAGTTTCTGAAGGAAGGAGATTGCAAAAAAAAAAAAAAAAAAAAAACCACCAAAAAACAACAACGAAGTAGAAAGAATTGCAATGAAGCACCCCAAGCAATGGTAAGGACTACATTATTGCTGTTCATTAGGCTCAATTATTGCAATACACTTACAGGAGCAACAGAAGCAATAAAAAACTTACAACATATGCTATTCATGCAGTCTACAAATATCACACATGGCACTGTTTCCTACAGTTTGTTTTACCAGCAAATACATATGCAATTTTAAGTGTGGTATCATAATAAGCCTATAACTTTTAAAACACACTATAATAATTAAAGCTTACAGAAGACCTGAAGCCCATGCACTGTTCTGTCTGAAGCTTTACAGAAAAGTCAGGCTAATATGTTTAAAATATCTCAGTTATATTTTAAGTACTATTTACCCTAATGAAACGACCATACATATTTAGTACTACCAAAATATTCAGCTTCAGTTAACATGGCAACCATCAATAAACTCCATCCCTTTTGTATTCTTCATGCAGAAGCAGAGACACACACCTGAACTGCAGCATACTTCAAATCTGAAAACATGCACGTGCAGTGTATGATCACTGAGCTGACATCCACCTTTCGTACGGGCGACAGTTAAACACTGCTAAGCTGCCTTTATTTTTTTGAGTTCAAGACCTCCAAGAAAACAAAACTTACCAGCCTCTTTTTATTCAAGACTTGTTCTAGAAGAGTAGGTCTCGCTGGGCGATCTCCAATGGAGCCTGTTCTCTGTTTTGTAACAGAAACTGAACCTTCAACACAATCCTGTACATTAAAGAAAAAAAATAATAGAAAAGTGAGACTATAAAACCTGATACCATACACACTTTTTACCACAGAAGAGTCCTAAAAGAATCTGTTTGCATTATTAATCTGCAGAGGAAAATAACAGCACTAGAATGGGTATGTATTTATTCAAGAACTGGCCTGTTTTCCTTCCCACATTATTTTCTTTACTCCATCACTCACAGTGAATGCAACTCCAGCAATGCAGCTGAGTTAGCCTTCTAAATTGCAAACCTATCCAAGTTACTATGGCCAGCTAATGTCTTGAATTTATTTGATTGTATTTCTTAAGAGTGAACTCACTCAAAACACCTCAGTCTCTAGTTTGCATAAGTGAATTATATTTAGCATTTGCAATCAGGTGGGAATGACAATATTCTTCACTGCAAAACAAAACAGACCAGAATACTAGTATGAACTTGTCAAAGCCACAGGCAAGAGACAATAAGATCCGCGTGCTTTTTGTTTGTGTGTTTGTTCTGTTCCCTGTACAGTCACCATTCACGAATTAGGCTGTCTTCTAAACAATGTAGCTCTACGATCTTCTGTAAAGAAAACATTCGTGTTTCGGAAAACTTCAGTCATCATGCTAATCCTATGTTTATAAAATTCACATCTTACTGACACTGACTCAACTGTTTGCCCATGAGTTTGCCACTCACTCTGACTATTTGCAAAGACCCCAAAACACACGATCAGCACTGCAAAAAGGCACACCCAGTTTATCACTAACCATCCTGCTTTCTTCTGCAAGTTCAGGCCTTAATTTCTACTACTGTGTGTTGGTTTCAACATTACAGAAGTGCGAAAAGCAAGCCCTCTCTTTTCCAACATGCAGTCATCACTACTTCATGTTATAGATCAAAAAAACGCATCACTACATGAAATACTGCAACTGTACTGTAATGTCCCCTTTTCTGAGCTATGGCAAGTATTTGCGTAGCCACATCATGAACTGACTATGCTGAATTATTATGAAATGAAGAGTGAGCAGAGGAAAGCACACCGGTACGTAAATCTAGAGTTCACCCACATCTTGAATGCAGCGTGCAGTTCCTGTCCTCTCATCTGAGATAGAAGTAGCTACTACAAGCAGAGAAGGTGCACAGAATGGCAACAAGCAAGAAGGACAATAAAAGCGCAGAAACAAGCCTTTTCACTGCAGGAAGGAAACAACTTCAAGGCAAGCCTACCAAGTAACTGTCATGGACAATTACATGGGAATTGGTCACTCACTGCACCTTCTAGTGCAGAAACTAAGGGGCAAGCTGAGCCAGCAGCAGTCAGGTTCAAAACAAACAAGATCATGCAACAGGTAGCAGACCTGAGGACACTGTCAAAATGTAACAGTGCCAACAGTTTACCTGGGTTCAAGAGAAATTGGAAACAGACATCACCCAGAGTTGCAAAAATCCCCAGGAAACCCACACTTATCTCAGCAAGCCCACTCAGCTGAAAAAGAAAGCAGCTGGGAGAATATTATTTAGCTTTTTCTTATTTCTACGGCACGCTTAGTGGTTACTATTATATTTTATGTGAATAAAAACAGAATCAAAATATTTTTGTTAGTTGCCCTGCAGTTACATCAGCTCCCTGCTCACAGTCACACAACTCCACAGATAGCTGTGCTGACAAAAAAAAGGCCGCTTGTAGCAGGAGTGTCTGTCTGTGCCAGGTAAGCAGCTTTTTTTTCTTCTGACAACCACTATTCCACACTTGTCCCCTCAGGCACAAACTAGCCAGCACCTTCAGAAGTAAAAACGTTTTGGTCTCTTTTTAGCTCTAAACACAAAATCATAAATGTCCTCTAACTCATCAGTGCAAACAATCATCAGAAACAGCGCTGCCTCGATTGAATTACAAACCAACAACTAAAACTATCTAAAAAGTTGAATGTTAACATCAGCTCTAACCCTGGCAATCTCTATTCCCCCATCTAAGCAATACACACAAGTTTTTAGGAGCAAGTATGAAATATTAGTGTTCTAAATAGTTAAGTAAACGTCATTTATATAAAATATAAAAAAATAAAACTTATTTAAAATATAAATATAAAATCGCCATCTCAAAGAACATGCATGACCCATTTCCGCACACCATGTATTTATTCCCCAGTGGCTGCTGTTCCTGGGGTCCCCCACACTTCAACCGTCGCGGCAGGAAGGCTGACAGCTGTCTCAGCCCTACACCTTCGCCTTTCCTCCTATGAAATAAACACACACAGCACTGCGAAGCAACGCTTCTGGGACCTTCTGTCGTTGTATGCTGCTGCTGCTACCCACTAAGAGGAGAAGAAATGGGGTTGCTCTTGTGCCCGAAGCAGAGCGAGCTCTGTGGCTGCTCGCAGCACCCCCCGCCCCCCACCTCCGTGCATTAAAGACCCCACAACACCCAGACCCCCCGGCTATACTGACCAGCAGACACCCCCCGGAGCTCGCACACCCCCGAGCCTCACCTCAGCCCGCGGGCCGCCCCCCGCCCCGGCCCCGCCGCCTCCTCCTCCTCCTCCTCCGCCGCCGCCGCCCCCCAGGGCCTGGTCGCTCTTCTTGCGCTTGTACTTGTCCTTGTACATCTTGTTGCGGTGCCGCTTGCACATCCAGGGCTTGCGCTGCTTCGCCACCTGCGTGGTGGTCTCGCTGCAGCCCTGGTAGGTGCAGCTCTTGCAGTCGCCGCCCGCCGCCGCCGCCGCCGCCTCGCCGCTGGAGGAGGAGGAGGAGGCGGCCGCCGCCGCCGCTGCAGCCGCCTCCTCGTCGTCCAGCTCCTCCGGGCTGGCCGTGCTCTCGCCGCCCGCCGCCTCCTCCCCCGCCTCGGCTTCGCCGGGACCCAGCTCGTAGAACAACATGAGGCCGCCCGCACCGGCGGGCTGCTGCGGCGGGGCGGCGGAGCCCTGCAGCGACAGCACCCCCCCTCCAGCCGCCGCCGCCTCCTCCTCGCCGCCGCACGGCTGCATCACGAGCAGCGCCAGCTGCGGCGGCGAGGAGGAGGAGGAGGAGGAGGCGGAGGAGGAAGGGGGAGCGACGGCGGGGCTGGCTCGCAGGGCGCCGGTCACCGGGGAGCGAGGCCGCCGCTCGCAGCAGCCGCCGCCGCCCCCCGCGGTTGCCGCGCAGGCGTGGCGGGGCCGCGCAGGCGCCTCAGTGGGCAGGCGGTGGGCGCCATCTTGTCGCGGGGTGGGGAAGGCGGCCTCTTAGGCTTCTTCTCGTTTGTGAGGGGGGGGGAAGAGTTCCCTCCTAGGCTCCTTGAGCGGCAGCGGGCCTGTCGTGTGGCACGCGTGGTGGTAGATGTCTGGCCCCATCCTGTTCTTACACGTATACCGTCCCTCTGCCATCCATGTATCCCTGCCACCAGTGAGAGTGGGACCCAAGGGTGCTGTTCTGCTTCCCCTCCCGCTCAGCCTCCTTATGGCTACCGGTCGATCTCACTTGTATTTTTCAGCTCTCTTCAGCTTGCCCTTCTGTTCATTGCTTTAGGTATTCACTGTCACCTTGGCTTACTTCAGCAGAACTCCTTCGATGCGTTTTACCTATTAAAGGGTTCATCTGAGCAGCTGTGTTCACCCAATTTGTCCAGTTACAAATACGTTCTTCCTAAGTAAACACCTTTATTCTGCCAGGTAAATAAATCCAGTGTCCGTAATCTCAGCCATCTTTTAATTCCTCAATCCAATTTTTTTTCTTTTTTTTTTCCCCTGAAAAGTTCTTACATTTTATTCCAACAAAAAAGGACTTGTAACTGTTGTGCCTACCTTCAATTTTCCTTCTGCTTCATCCTTCTGTGTCACAGGCACTGAACTTTCCCAACTGCCACAGAGAGGTTACACTAACTTTCTCCGTGATCATCTGCTGTTTGCTCCCCCTTCATTTTTCTTACCTCCTTTCCCCATGAGTTCAACCTTTCTTGTTGTACAGGTAGGTTCATCCCGTATTAAAGAAACAGTGCTGACCCCGTTTGTTCTCTGGTAATTACCACAGATCCCCTTTCCTGTCACTGAGGTAAATGATTGTGCTGTTTACAGTTGGCAGCCGTTCACTTTCACCCTTGACCATGTCTAGTACAGTTCTCCCTCATTTATCAAAATAGCTAATGGCGTGGTATAGTCCTAGACAATGAACTGAGTACTTTATCCTTGTCACCTTTGACCCACCACTCACCTTTAAAATTAGCAAAATAATTCCCAGCCTTACTGCTGTTTAAACTAAAATTACACACTATTTCTTTTTCAGCAGTGGAGACGCTCCCCCACATCTGCCCCTGTTTCTATTTCATCCCTGCTGCAGACACTCAGATAACTCACCAGAGCCTGTCTTTAGGACTTGCATCTGTGCTGGTAGTGAAGCATGTAAAAATTACGTGTAGTATTGTTATCCTGCCTCTTACCTCTTTAGACAGTGAGCTCCTTGGAGCAGGGGGTGCCAGTAAATGTTTCGAATTTTTCTCATTACAGTTCCACTGAAGTAATTTTCGTTGATTTCTTTCAATTGGAACACATCTTGAAGGAACGCCTACTTAAAATTCTCAGTGCCCCTGACATTAATTAAAATAAAATCAAAAGTAATAATGAATCCAAAGTAAAATCAAAAGTAATAATGAATCCAAAATAAAAGCATTTCTCTCTACCCACACTACCTCTACACATCCACACTATAAGTAATTAAAATGCAAATAAGAAACTGGAAGCTGATACCTTTCAAATTCCGGGAGGAAGACTTGTACCTTCCTCACCACTTCTCTGAAACCCCACTGGGACAGCTAGGTGTTGGCACAGGCCAGTAAGACCAGTAGATTTAAGCAGTTTGAGGCTAAAGGAGAAAATTATTTCCAGAATGAAGGTTTCCATGAAAATGCTCTTCTGAAAACTGCCTCTTTTTTTTTTTGATTCAGTTGGATTCTGCCTCAGACACCCTGATAACACTTGGGGACCTCATTGGGTGTCTGAAAGCATACTTCAGTTCCTTAGTTCTCTTTTTCCTCATCTGAGGAGAAAAGAACAACAACAACAACAAATCTGAAAGCTGATAATACCTTACAAAAATATTAAGGGGATAATTAATCAGCAAACTGATTTGATATTTAATGAAGCTGTTACTGGACCACAGTGTAAGGTATTAGCCAATTCTCTTCACCACAGAACCTTGTCATCTGTTTGCCTGAGGGCATAGAAACAGAAACAGGAATTAAATTAGCGGCAGCTAACAAATGAAGCCCTTCTTTAAAAAGCTGCCATTGATGCTTTTTTTTTTTTTTTTTCTTTCTGCCTGGTTTGCTCAGAAAAGAGAAACATCACGATGGAAAGCAAATAAAGCAAAGTGTAAGCTTCTGTGGGCTGCACTTGTGGCATTCCAGCTCCTGGGGAAGGAAGGTCATGTTTTGAGCATTGTGTAACTGGTCTGTACATCATTGCTGGCCAGCCAGGAGTGGCTGCATCATGTTTTGCCTTCCCAGGTATAATTAAAAGGAGATGCCATATGTGATTATTGAAATCTAATAAGTTCATTTGTCCTTTGGCTGACAGCTTGTTGTTTAAATAGATTCTGTAATTTTCTGTTGTCACGTTTGTGCTTGGGAAATAGTTCATTTTAATGTTCTAGCTTTCTGTGCCAGTTCTTAGTATGCGGTTCTTAATTGTCTCAGGAAGAAACATGTATTAAAAAAAAAAAAACAAAACACACAAACATACAATAGTACTAATGAGTATAGCTGCAGTAATATTTTCAAATTCTGGAGGTTATTTCTGCATGTTTCTATGAGTGATGTTATGAATTCAGCTCACTCAATGGTGACATGTATCTATCTATATTTTACACAGAAATGCATTTGCCTTTATCTTTAAGAGCACAGGCCATATTAAGAACTTCTGTGAGAAGTGGAACCATGACATTCATGCATCCAGTGTTGAGATATCCTTACAAAGAAAACATAATCTAAATGCAAATCATCTTGTAACCTTATTGCTTGGTTATAAAATGAAAAGGTCAAGTCAAGGAGAGCATTTGAATTTTTAAAACAGCTTTGAAAGGTACTTGAAAGATACAAGGGAATGAGGAGTTCTGGAGGAAGCTGAGAACTAACCATTTTTGAACACATCTCTTTGGGAACACTTCATTTGATGAGGAAATCAAAATGTGAGTATATAGGTAAGAGAGATTATTCTTCTTTATTGTATCTCTTACTGCTTAGCAACTTCTCCATTTATTCCTCCTACTTGCTCTTGGGTTCAGGTCAAATTGCACAGTCATGGAAAGGTACAGAAACTCAGCAACATCAAAACAGCTTTTCCCTTAAAGGAAGACAAAGTGTGGAGTGATCATTACGCTTGCTGATACTAACTTCCAGACAACAATGAATGCTGAGCTCTTTCCATCAATAACAAAGGAAGTGTTGCTACTGTTAGCAGTTTGTTAAAACTTGTTTTTTAGATAAGTTTAAAAAGCTTTGATTCCGATTTTATCGAAGATTGTAAATATCCCTTTTCACACTGTTCAAGTGTCTCTGTTTCCCAACAGTATTAGGAAGTCAGAAGCATATCAGCCTGTATGAACTACAGATGAATTTATTTTTGCAAATGACAAAAATAAAAATAAATATATAAACAAACATAAATTTGACTTGAATTATGGATATATATTCTGTTTGGAATGTATGCATATATGATATAAAATGGCCGTCAGAAATGTGTTTCTACAAGTCCATCTCATTTTGTGTGGTTACCTTTGTTCCATGACAGCAGATAAATCAGTTTGCTGAAAGTAAGCCTGTCTTTTAATTTATTTATTTTTAATTCAATGTAAATTAACCAATTTACAAATCACAGAATCACAGCATGGCTGAAATTGGAAGACACCCGTGGAGGCCCCTGGTGCCACCCCTGCCCAAGCAGGGACACCCAGAGCAGGCTGCCCAGGACCACGTCCAGGCGGCTTCTGGAGATCCCCAAGGGGGAGACCCCACAGCCTCTCTGGGCAGCCTGTGCCAGGGCTCCGTCACCCGCCCAGCACAGAAGTGCTGCCTGGTGCTCAGAGGGAGCCTCCTGGGTGCCCGGCTGTGCCCATGGCCTCCTGTCCTGGCACTGGGCACCACTGAGCAGAGCCTGGCTCCGTCCTCTCTGCACCCTCCCTTCAGGGATTTAGGGACACGGATGAGATCCCCCTGAGCCTCCTCTTCTCCAGGCTGAGCAGCCCCAGCTCTCCCAGCCTTTCCTCACAGGAGAGGTGCTCCAGTCCTGTGACCATCTTGGTGGCGCTCTGCTGGACTCTCTCCAGTCCCCCCAGGTCTCTTTGTATTGGGGTGGTGGGAGGCTGGAGGGGGAGGGAGAGAGGGCGGACAGGTGGGCAGAACTGTATGCAGTGCTCTCCAGGTGTAGCCTCGCCAGTGCTGGGTAGAGGGGAAGGATCACCCCTCTTGACTTGCTGATGACACTTTGCCTAATGGAGCCAAGAATACCATTAGCTTTCTTAGTAGCAAGGCTACATTGCTGACTTGTGTTCAACTTGGTGTCTATCTAGGTCCTTTTCTGCAGAGCTGCTTTCCAGCTGGGTGACCCCCGGCATAAAAATCACATCCACCATATAATAAAAAACAAAATACTGCTGAATAAAGATGTGCAAGACAGGATTTAGAATATGTCATGGATCGCTTATTGGACATTTATTAGCCCCTACGATCTCAATAGCTTTAATTACTAGAACATTTCTTAATTGCAGAACAGTGTTTCTTTGATGATGTTTTCAGTTGCTGAAGTAGACTTTATCTGGAGGTCATTTTATTAGTCTAAGCAATTTCCATTTGCAGTGAATGGATGGTTGATTATTACTTCTAGCACATGAGCAAATCACTGTCATTCTGCATGTTCTCCTACCATGTGGAACCAGCATCTTTGAATGCATCCTGGAAAGTCTTCAGTTCCATGTGAGTTGTGATACACTCCTTTGTGGTATGGAGTAGGAATCACCTTGGCAAAGGTCAGTATCTGCTAATTCTAGTTAATATTGTTTCACAGATTGATTCCTTCTCGATCTAAATCATTTGATTCAAGCCTATTTTAAAATAACATGCCAGATCTGTCTCCTTATAGCCAAGAAAGAGTGAATAACAGAGAAGAAAATTACTTACAGTAGTAAAAGTAGGCATAGTCATTCTGCTTAATGAAGCAGCAAGCATAAATAACGGGATGCATTTAGAAAAAAAAAAGTAATTAGCTCAATTTCATCCTATGAAACATTCTGTTCCCATACGAACAGGGAGAGCCTTGCTTATTGAGGAAGTTAAAACTAGATGGAAGCAAAGCTCTAGATAAGGGAAGCAATCCTCTGTTGGCAGGGAAATATGTCTAATCAGCTGCGCTGTCCATTGCTAACATCTGTGACTGCCAAGTGTAGGAAACACATACCTGTCTCTGAATTTCAGCATCTTTCTCTTGCTAACTTTTTTTTTTCGCTTTAGCATTGACATTATTTCATGATCTAAAAGAGTCACACCTTGGGGTCACTCCTACCTTAGAGTTACTCACACAGGATTTGTTCTGAGGAGTCTTTTCTCACTTTAATCAACCAGTGGAGTATTTCCTGAATAGTTTTCATAGGGTTTTACATGTCATTCCATGCAAAAGTTTGAAGACACAGTTCTTCTGGCATAGTTATCTTGGCAGCAAAATTTATATCTTCTATTTTTGGCTTAATGCCACACACTTCTCACACACAAGTTTTTGAAAGTGTCTTGTTATTCTGAAAGATTTATTTCACACTTGAGAGTTCCCTTCATGGGTGGCTCTAACCCATTAACAGGAAGTTCTTTACATGAACTGGAGTTATTTTTACACACTTTTTTATCACTTTGTTGAAGCTGTGAAATAGCAACTTTGCAAATTCTTCTACACAGTCACAGAAGTTTTGCTGCTTTGTTTTTCAATAGGAAGTTAGGGATTTTTGGTTTTATTTGTTCTGTTTAGCCACCATTCTTTAAAAAGCAAAAGAATCGCAGTCCTTTTTATTTATTTATTTTCACTGCACTGTAGATGAGAGCACCCATTATTGGAGAAAGGGACAGACAGAGGTGTAGAATGTAGTTCACACAGGAAAGACAAAATGCCCTGGTTTATGAAGTTACATGTTAAGAACTGTCAGTGAATAAGATCTATAGGTTTCTCATTTACATGCTTTTTTAGCTCACTCTTCTCCTTTACATAAAATCAGGGAAAAAGCAGCCAAACTCATGACTTTTAATGCTGTGGTATTCTGCTCAAGAAGTTAGACCTCTGTTCTCTTTGAAATGCTTGGCAAATACATGTACAAGGGGCATTCATGTATAGGGACTTCAGAACGATCATATTCAGGCTATGAGAGACAGAAAAGAACTCATTTTGCAGGGGAGAAGGAAGGAATTAGCGCTCTGCAGGACTGAAGCATGGCTTGATCCTCAAAACATAACCAATCTGTGCCTAAGAAGCTATTTCTTCTCTCCTTTCTCAGACTGAGGTTACAAGATTTGTATATTTAGGAACAGGAATAACATTTGCTCTCTTCGTACTCTGTGCATACAGCGATTTTCTGCCTTTCATCTTGACAATGAGGAGCGTGTCGAATTTGGACCTGAATGCCTGCCTGCAAACATCCAGGATTAACAGCCTGTTGGAAAGTCTATTGGGTCTCACCTGTTTTCAAAGCCATTATATTAAAGCTGGATGTTTAATCAGTTTAGTTCTGGAGGAATCAGGGCCCAGACTTCCAGCTGGATCACGCTGGCTTCAAATACAAGAACCCAACTGAGACCAGCCCTTGGACAGCTCAAAATGGAGACATTAATGGGCCATGAGAGCACTACATAGTCATTTGCTTATATATCACAATTTTAATTGCTTTTCTCTATCTTGTCTTTCAGGCATGTAGGACCAGCTCCTTGGTTAGTTACTAGATGCCCTCGGACTGACAGTTCACTTGGAACACTTTTCACAAACATTGAGTTTATTGGTCCTGTCGTACAACTACACCTCAAGCATTTGTATTGATTTGTAGTCTTTATACCACGTTGACATTGCAGCTACATACACCTGTTGCAAATATTTCTGGAGACATATCACAGACTTCGTTGCACTTCAGCATCAACAGCCATTTCTAGGCAAAAGAGCTTCACGTATTTTTTCAGACCCTTTTTGCAAACCCAGAAGTCCCTGTAGCCTGCCAACCCGTTTGGCTGAGGCACATTTATTTCTGCATAATTCTTAGCCATTACAGCCGGAAAGATAACTGTTGTGGTTCACTGGATGAGCTTTTCCCAGTTGGGCTCAATGGCTTGTACTATTCAGTAGACACTCAGACTCTGTCCTGATCCTGGTCATTATTTTAGAAGCAGCTATCGGCATACAGAGAGCTAGAAGTTAATTTGGTCACTAAAGACTTAATGTCTCTGCTGAATGATGCTACTGGCTTCATGTCCTAGTACAGGAAAATTAGTGACGATTATACTGCTTTGTACATTTGGGATGGTCAGCTTCAGATGCATAATTTTCCCAAGAAGCAGCAAATATTCATGGAACTTTGTGAGGAAGTTACCTTGTTACTTCAAGTGATAGTCAGACAAGATCACCTTCTTGAAGAAGCAGAGCACAATGTTCTCCTTTGACTAGTGCTGTCCCAACTGTGGCAGATTTTCAGAAACTGTTCAGAACAGGAAGCCAAGCTGTTTGGACTGCATCAATGGAGTGTTGTTTAATTTTTCTATGAGTTGACAATGGGTAGTAAACATTATGAATTATATTCAAACATTATGAATACTATACATAATAATAATAACATATAATGTTACATATTATATTTCAAACATTATGAATTACGCAGAATAAGTGACTTTCAGAAAGATAGGATTCCTGAGTTCCCAAGGGCCATCGGTGCTGTCGTAGAGAAGAATATGAGTAGATGAGTCTGCAAATTTAAGATGCCCTTACCAGGCAGAAGGATTCATGAATGTGTATGTGGGAAAAATGGGAAAAGTGCTGAGAGGTCTTGGCATATTAAATGCTGAGAGAACTAAGGACAACTCCTTCCTACGGACCTTGTAATTATGATGTTTATTTCATTATTAAATCTATGGGATTGTGTAGGCTTAATGAATTGTTGGTATTCAACATCCTTTTTTATACTGTTCTGCAAGCAGTGTTATAACACTCTTCACCACACAGTCAGAATCTCCTGATCATCCAGGATGAAGGAAATAATGTGCAACATAGGCTTTTCTGCCCTCTACTCTCAATTTTCAATACTGTTGTGTCCATCCTATATAGAGTTGGGCATTTAAATTGCTCAAAACAGAGTAGGGAGCTCAAAATGGAATTTGAACACGCTCAAAACATTGTTTAGCTCCCCATATATTAACATAAGGACAAATATGATTTACCTCACTTCAACAGAGTAGTTTGTATAGAAAATTCTCACTACTTCTAACTGTAGAAGTACCTTATAATTCAGCTACTGTGCAATGATATGAAATAAAGCAAGTGGTTCCTGTGGGTGTTATTTTATTATAAACTACTTTTGACACAAGGGATTTAGTGAAGACAACTTTATTCCAAGTAAAGTATGGAAGTTGTCTAAGGACCAAGATGTTCTTGCTTGGCTACTTTTTCTCAATAAGCCATTATAAGTTGTGTTCAGAAATGTGTGAAAGTCTGAAAACTGAAAATCTATCCCTCTTTGCTTCTGTGTGGCACTGCTAGTTCACTGAGAGGTTCCTCCAGTCTTCCTTACCCTGAAATAAGGAGGGTCAATATCTTTAGGCCAGTGCTTAGAGAATAAAGTTGACTGACAGTTTACATTGTAAGGAGAACATAAATGCAGATTTTGGACTTTGTTAGTGGTGATGAAAAATGCAAATGCTTTGTTTTGGCTTGTAAACACAAGCTGGAAGTTTAGATCAGTGAGCTCCTCTGAAACTGCCTGTATTAAGAAAGATTTTTAGATTCAGAGAATTGAGATGTTACAGTTTACCCTCTTATCTGTTAATCTATTTATCTGTTAATATGATATAATATTAATAATATATATTATTATCTATTAATTGGCCCTATTTTTTTTGGTAGTTTAAAAAACAGAATTAAAAATGTGAACCTATGTCTATATATATTTGTCTACTATCTAATATGAAAGACTGCTAATTGCCAAAATCAGCTCTGATTTAAAGCTTGAGCAGCCACAGTGAATTTGGTAAGAGCAAATTTCCACACATCTATGCAAATATCTCTCAAAGCAGAATTTGGACCTAGAAGCCATTTATTTATTGACAATGTCTTCTGCAGCTGAAGCCTTTATTTCAAAGGAAGCCTTTATTTCAATTCATTTACTTATTCGGGTGGGGTCTGGAAGATCCATCTTGCTTGCAGAAAAAAAAGGAGAATTAACAGGAAAATCAGTCACCACTACTGTCTGCAATGATATTCATAGAACAGTAGAATCATAGAATATCCCGAGTTGGAAGGGACCCACATGGATCATTGAGTCCAACTCCTGGCTCTACACAAGGCCACCTAAAAATCAGACCACGTGTCTGAGAGCATTGCCCAGGTGCTTCTTGAACTCCAGCAGCTCGGTGCCATGACCACTGCCCTGGGGAGCCTGTCCCAGTGCCCGACCACCCTCTGGGTGCAGAACCTTTCCCTAACCCCCAGCCTGACCCTCCCCTGTCCCAGCTCCATGCCGTTCCCTCGGGTCCTGTCGCTGCCCCCAGAGAGCAGAGCTCAGCGCCTGCCCCTCCGCTCCCCTCGTGAGGGAGCTGCAGGCCGCCATGAGGCCTCCCCCCAGCCTGCTCTGCTCTGGGCTGAACAAACAAAGGGACCTCAGCTGCTCCTCATACATCTTGCCTTCAAACCCTTCTCCATCTTCATAGGTTAATTTCTTGCACTGTTTAGTCCTCCTAGTTTGCCCACGTCCTGAATCTGTTTCAAAGGTGTGTCAGATGCTAGCAATGACGTGACCAGTTGCAGCTGGGTTTGACCTATTTCCACTGGCATCAGACGTGAGCTTATATATAATATCCTTAATTTCTTGATAGCTTGCTGACAGGCAAGACAGCCAGCACTACTTAGTGTATTAATGTAATCCATGAGAGTTGCTCTTCAACCTATCTCTAGCCTTATTAGTCTTATCTGCTTCTTTACTCCCATATAATAAACCAATTGTATTTAAACTAATGGTCTTTCAAGCATGTCCTAATCAAGCAAATCAACAAAATTTTTCATCCTTTAACAGTTTATTCTAAAAAAAATACATCCCATTCTAACTTAATATCCTTAATATCCTATTAAGTTAGAAATGTAGAACACCAGGGAGGGAGGGCTCAGGTCAGCAGTGCTAAGACATTGTTAAACTTCCTAAAAAATTGAGACAATAATTTTCTTACATGAGAGATAGTGCAGTAAATATGAAGTGACTGTTTGTGCCAAATTATGATAAAGAAGAAGTATTACTGATTGGAAAATTGGTGATTATATGTAGACCAGTAACCAAGACTATTTGCTCTCACTATGGAAAAAAGATATCTCTAAATAGTAATTAAAAAATACCTGCTACACATAAATATGCACAACATGTGTATTACAGATAAGATTTAAAATAGAAAAAAAATTGAACAAAAGAAAGAAAAAAAGTGAAAACAGTTGTTTTAAAAGAAGAATTTATTGGACAGTTAAAAAAGATAGTTCCAATCTACTGAAAGGGACAACTTTGGCATAGAGCCAGTCTTGGCACACTAATGAAGGCAAGACAAGATTTGTGAATAAAAAAATATCTAATGAAAAATATGTAAGGAGCTATCTCTGACAATGAATACATAATCATGAAATGTAGAAAAATTGCTAAAGAATGCTAGCATCACATACTTCAAAAAAAAAAAAAAAAGAAAGAGAAGCTGAAGAGTATTAGAAAAGAAATCCTGCTTAGGCCCACTACTAAATGGAGATGGTAAGGTTAGTAAGGAAGAAAAGAGGTTTAAATATTTCTTGTAATTCATTCTAAAATGTATGATGCTTTTGTGCCATCAGAAGAGGAAATGAGAAGTATTTTACAGTTCAATAGCAACTAAGGAGGCTATTAAACATCTGCTAAAGAAAAATTTTCTCAGGTCTACAGGCAAATATAATTTGTAACTAGAGATCTAAGGAGTTGGCTAGGTAGACCTCTTGTCTGCTGAAATGTAGTTTTAATAAATCTTGGGACACCACAGTTATTCCAAGTAACAGGAAGGCTGTTAGTGCTGTAGCAATATTCCCAAGACAGGGAGGATAGCTCAAAGTAGTATAGACAGGATATAGTAGTATAAGTCACAGATATATAAATCTTTAACAGTGAGAACAAGACATAAGTTGTATCTGTTAAGGAATTGGATAACAAATAGAATAAGTGCCAATGAACATGCCTTTGAATAGGAAATAGTCCTTTTAAAGTAAGTCTGATTTTTTTTTTAATTGTACTTTTAAGATAGCATGTGTTTGATAAAAATACAAAATTTATTTAGATTTAATTTATTTAGATTTTGGTAAAAAATTTGGCCGTTCATTCTGATAGAGATCAGTACTGTATATGAATTGGAACTGAACAGTAAAGAAAATAGTCTGGAAACTGATTTTTTAAAGAGTTATCAGTGATGACTTGTCCACATAGAATCATAGCTGAAAATGAATATCTGTGGCGGGGTTGTACTAATTCTTATATTTTTCACCATTTGAATTAATGATCTGGAAGTAAATACAAACTTGCAGCTGATGAGATTTAGAGACCGTTTCAAGATGCATAGTATGGCAAATTACAGTGAGGCCTTGATTGTGTCCCTAGCACCCTCAACTGATACAGGCTTTACTACAGCCGAATGCAAAACTAAGAACATGAAATTCAAGCCCTGCTTACAGAATGGTGAACCTTTACTTCAAGAATGGGGTTCTGAAAATGGCTTAAAGGTCACAATGTGCAAGCATTTCACCAAAGGCTCCCAGTGCTGCTCTGGTAAAAATACCGCTTTCAATACTTATAGTAAACTTGATTCTGAAAGACAATTAACAAATCTAGATAATCTATTTTAAAACAAACATATAGAAAACAGAATAAATGTGAAAAACCTTCACAAAATAGATTTCAGACCTAGAGGAAAATGCAGGGATAGCTTTGGAGTAAGACACATAACATGTTCTCTCAAAAAGAAGACTTGAGACATGACATAATTATGAGTACCTTTATGAAGAGAAAATAATAGTAAAAAAAATAAATTAAAAAGAGAAAACATTAGCAAAAAGAACAGTTCCTGGAAACTTAAGACATACATTTTCAGATGGGACATTAGGCACAAACTTTTAATGGTGAAGCTGCTTAACCTCTGGATTAAGCTAATAAAGCAGTGGTGGACTCTCAAGCTTTCAATTTCTTGGATTCACACCTAGCTAAATTGCTGGAAAATGTGTTTAGCCAAACACAAGATACCACAATAAAAGGGGAACTGGGCCATACATCTGTGAAATGATCTGTGAAATACTAGAGATTCAGATTGGGTGATCTAATACCCCCTTCTCATTTTAAACTCTGCAAAGCACCTTCAGCTCAACTCTAGGTACCACTAATCTTACTTTTGATGGTACTCAGGTTATTCATATCAATGATCATAGATGTCTAGTCATACTAGCTCAGATAGTTTGCAAAGCTGTTTAATGTTTAAACATAATGGGTGAGCCAAATCTAGTGGAAATGTTCTGCAGATGTTTCTTTCCCTTCCACTGTGTTCCAGGGAAAGATCAAATGATGAACCCTCCATTATATAGGGTTGTGGCTTCCTTACTATGGCAAATACAAAAAACTTGTCCTTTTCCACCTCTTCCTTTATACCTCTGAGCTGTTCCCTATTGTCCCTCATATGAGTTTCCTTAGGCTAGATAATGGTCAGCACTACTACGGGTGGCATCCTTTCTCTAAAGCCTTCAGAGAAGCAGAGCTGGGATATGGACAAATGGGTATCTCCTTGTTTGTGGAGACAGGCTCAATGCTGTTGTAGCCGTAATATACTTTTGTGCAACTAATGGGGCTTTCCACAGGGTTTTCAGTTTTCTTCATATTGGACAGCAATTTGGGAGTTTGTATCTGTTCTTGTGTCAGCGAGGTAGAGTAAAGCATTCCTCCTGCAAAGCTGCTCTTCAGATAATGCTGCTACTTCGTGCTTCAAAAGGGACCCAGCAAAGACAGTCCTGGTGTTATCACACACAACCAATTATATATTTGAAACAGAGAATGATCTTACAAAGAGGAGGGTTTTCTTACAGACAGGTTGCCACTGCAGTGGCTGTGGCTGGGACCACAAGTGAACAATCCGGGTGAGGGAAGTTCTGCAGATTGTATAGGGAGATTAGAAGAAATAGGCAAAATGTCTGGCTCCACTGTCTGTAAGTATTTCAGCACTGCAAGGAGGGCAAGCCCATGATACTGCTAGTTCTGGCAGCCTTCTCCATGGAGGGACAAAGAAACTTCAGAGCAGAGATCACTTTCTAAAGCTTTTTATACCTCGAGTACAATCCCCTGCTGAAGGCAGCATTTCATCGTGTTCTTTCTGTGCATATGCTTCCCAATAAGGGCTGGCAGGAACCAGGAAGCGTAACATACAGTAGCACAGTTCTCAGTCCCCTGTAGCCTGTCATTTCTAGCTTTCAAAGCCACCCCCTGACTTCTGGTCCAGAGGAAAGAAATTGGATAAAATGGACTTCAGAAAATCCTTGACCTGAGCTTTCTCATTAAAGATTCTCTATAAAAACTAGTTATTTTCTGGTCCCACTGTCTGGTAAGATACCATGCTGCTAGCTATTCGTATAAAGAACTGATTATATTCCAGAATTAACGACTAAAAGTTTCTAGCATGATGAAAACTGTTACTCTGTTTCTACAGTTTCTCTAGCTGTGAATATATATATATATATATATATTTTTTTTCTTTTGGTAGAAAACACGTGTACTTTACAGGAGAGATGATAAACCACAGTCTTCTTTCCTGAATTTGTCTCGCCAAGGATCATCTGATTGTTGCTTTCATGGTTCCTTTTGCAGCCATCTGAACTTTTCTCTAACTCGACATCATTCTTTTTGCACCTCATTCTCACCTGCTATCCTTAATTTTCTATCAGTGAGCTCATGATCTAAGCAGACCAGGAGAATTCCCTGCTTTAGCTATAGTTAAACCCACTGTGTCTCTGGATAATTACTAATATACAGTGAATATTTCTTTTTCCGTAAAATTATAAGGACCCGGGGGCAGTACCTCATTTTGCACAGGTCTGTCTTTGCTGGGCTTTGTTGTGTAGGCAGCCATTCCGACCTAATGTCTTTCTGATCTGTATGGCACCAATTCTACGCTGTACTGTCCCTGGGCAATCTCTGGACCATGTAACAGCCATCTCCCAAGTTCTGACATGCCACATAGAGCTTTATTTCTGAACTATTGTGAACTCATTTTTCAGACTAGTTCATAAGTCCCCAAGAATTCTTCTGCTCTGACAAAACTCACAATCAAACCTACATAGCTCGTGCCTCCAGCATAGTAGATTCACTTCAGGAAGCAGATCCTCTTCGTGCAAAACTCTCTTTCATTGCAAAACCAGTATAATGTGCCTTTTTGCACAAGGTGCACATTTACTACAGGCAACAGTATTTAGCAAATATTGTATGATACCACAGGAAGAATTTTCAGAGACTGTTTTTTTTTCCTCTATAGGACATAAATATTGAATCAGAGAAAAGTGGCATTAAATTCTTAAGCTTTTAGTACCGCAGTAAAAATGATTTTCCTGTTGCCTTTAAAATGTTTTTATAAAATACATGTTTGGAATTAATTTAAGCTTGGAGTATGGCTATCTCACAAAGTAAATTTAATTACAGCTAATGTGCAAAGTTAATGATTAAAGCAAAATGCAGTGTGTAAGGTTATAGTCTTTCTCCTGTAGCAGCAGTTGTGCTTAATAGCACTACTACTGGAAAATAAATTAGGGTGAAAGTGGTTTGACCTGGTGCCATATTCCCTGTGCCATGTTCCCACGAAAAGCCATTTTCTCTTGATTCTTTCTTATCTTTTACTGTTTATGCCCTTATACAAGGTTCTAGCCAAGGGAGGCTGTGTATGAATCTGCAAGTCATCTCTAAGGGATATCCAATGAAAACATCATTGAAGACAACTTTGAATTTTTTGGGTCAGTCCTGTCAATGCCTTTCACATTCTCTTTATCAAAATGTTCCTCTCATTCATGGCTGAGATGCGCAGCCGCTCTCTTCACCTTTCCTAGTGAGAGGCTTGAGGAAAGAAGAAATCCTAACTTTCCAGAGGGAAAACTGGACTTTCAAATGAGATTTCAACTGGAGAATGTTATGAAGTGAGTTTTGGGAGGAACCAGGAGAAAAGAGAGGGCATTATTTGACGATGTGGAGGGAAGTCAACGCAAGCCAAAGGAAGGGAAGGGAAGAAACAGGGAATGGGAGGGGAGAGGAGGAGAGAGATGAAGAGGGAGAGGGAGAAGATGGAAGGAGAGGGAAGGGAAGAGGTGAGGTGTGAGCCATCAAGAAAAATTCCTTGAAGAGAAAATGTGCTAAATTCTCACTTCCTGTTCTCATGTGGGTGAAGTATGTCTTACTCACCAGATCATGTTCTGTCTGGTGCTTACCCAGATTTATTTGTTTATTTATTTATTGTGGCACATAGACTCTTTCTGTCATTTGCTGTGCTGCACCTACCAAGAGTCCCAGAATCATCAAGTGGCATTGCCAAGAATCATCGTAAGAAAAAGACATAAGCTAAAATTATCTAAATAATTTAAAAGCTGTTAAAGAGGCCAAAAAAGCTGAAGTTAGACATTCAGCTGAAGAACCGTTTGTTAAATGCCTGAAGGAAAAAAAAAAAAAAAAGGAAAGAAAAAAAGTCCAGTAATTCAACTCCTTTTACTCCACTCAAAACACATAACTGATAAAACACTTGATACAGAAATGGACATGTGAGAATAGCCCTTGACCATTGCTCTCCTGCTAAATGCATGATAAAGTATGTTTTTCTTAGAGATTGTGGGTTCAGAAATTACACTATAGTGCTGTAGGCAAGGAATGGCATTCACAATCCCCAATATTACCAGAAACGCCATTAATGCTGCTTTCATTTATTAGGAATAGTTTCGTTTCTTTCCCACCTTATTCTTGCAAAATCTAGAGTACTGTTACTGAAACAGCAAATTCTAGCCTTGATCTGAAATAACATATCTTCTTAATCTGAAGATATGGGAATTAGATTTGCTTTCATACTTTTCCATGTGATTCTCCCGCATTTACATGGAAATGTTTCCAATTTTCTTAGAAATGAATACCTGAAATAGTGAGTACTGTAGGATTCTGGTGAGGCTGTGACAGGTTAAAACTTCAGTGAGTCTAAGTGCAGAAATACATGTGAATATGTGAACATTCTGCTAATTTTTTTTGTCCTCAACAGCTCTGTTCTGTAGATGAGGTCTAACAGTTTTAAATGCTCATCTCGGCATCAATGTTTCTGAATAGCTTTAATAAATCAAGCTGAACCTGGTACTGAAAATGTTGTGGATCACCCACACCTAGTTCTAAATTAGTTCTATCCCCTTTGGCTTCTTTTTCCTTCATTGGTCATTCTCAAAAGACAAATTTCTCTCAAACGTCTCTTTTCCCAGTTTCCTCATGCATCTCTTAAAAATTCTCAGCGTTTCTCACCGAAGTGCCGATATCACAATCATTGAAGTTCTCTTTTTGCTCTCACTCATTTGATGCTAATCTGTCTGTGTTCTGTTCTTTACATATTCATTTTCTTCTTTTCCTGTCATGCCTCAAAATTCAAACCCTAATTACTTGTCAAAGCCATGAAATCTCAGAGGAGAATCCTCCTCACAATGCCTGTCCTCCAAATGCTACCATGTGTTTGTGTTGACTCTAACCAAATCTGTATGGGAAACACGGAGCTAACAAAATTATTTTAGTATTCAAAGGCCTTTTGCTGAATCAAAATGAAATCAGTCTTGATCTTTGTAATTATACCAAATGGAAGTAGTTCCTCCTGAATGAAAATCCCATAATTGCTGGAAGAGCCTTCTTCTGGGCTGGTAGCTAACAATGTCAGGAAGCAGTCCCCTCACGTGTCCCAGTTTCCATGCCACGTAATTAAAGCTCCTTAGGAGGCTGTCCCCAGCTGAGAATCAAAGTCTTAATCTAGATCTCCTTCTGGCCCAGTAAGTTATGAAATACTTCTCAAATGCCATCCCCTCTGAAATGTCACAGTCCTTTCTCAGAGCATTAAATGCTGGCAAGAAAAACACAAGGTTAATAAAAGCATTATTTTTAATAAAAGCTCTCATTTAAGATGGCTCCTCAGAGTTCAGGAGGAGGCAGAAGTCTTTCCAAGTTTCTCAGCCTCTGAATTATGAGGATATATGACTCTTTTACTCCTTAAATGCTTTTCTGCTTCTGCACTTCTGTCAAGATCAGTTCATAACTGGTTCATGCTAAGTGATAATCTAAGATAATTCCTTGCTATTTCTCTTACTTTTTTTCATTTTTTTCTTTTTAACATTGCACCGTCAAAGCAACTTTCTGTCTTGCATTAAGCTTGCTACCCTTGCATCACAAATGTCTTGCACGATCAGAAAGAAGAAAACTAATGACAGCATATGAACCTTGGAACAGGCTTAATGAGGTCTCTTTAAACTCTTGTTTTTGTTACTAATGGAAATAATTTAAAAACCCTTAAGAGTCAACTAGTTCATCCTGTAGTCCAAGACATAATTTACAATATAGTAGGCAATATGGATTGCCTAACCTGGTCTAAAATAACTCTTAAAAGGCAGATCTGGACCCTCTCTAGGCAATCTATGACCATGATTTACTTACCACTGGAAAGTGCTTTGTAGTGTTTTAAATTGAATCTTCTTTGTTGGAATTGTCATCCCCCTTACTTCATGTCTCGCTTCTCATGAGGAACCAGGAGAAATTCAATGTAAATAAAAGAAAAGGTGTGCAACTGGGGAAAAAAAAAAAAAAAGCAAACAAACATAAAAATATAAGCTCCCTGACTCAACTGCAGGAAAAAAGCTGCAAGGCATAATCAGTGAGAATGACAGCTCAAAAGTCACAGTGACAAAGCAACTAGTATGTTAAAAAAATACTAAGCACTAGCAAACTGAACAGAAAATAATATTCACAGTGTGCCTCTAGGAAGAGCTCACAGTTCTGGTTCTATCTCAAGGCAGACAGCAAAACTGGAAGTACAGAGATGAATGATAAGGATAATCAAAAGTATGGAACTGCTAAATAATAAATAGAGTTGTGAATAGACTAGGAGGGAGATAACTGAGAGGGTAGAAAGGTCTATGGAAATGATTGGTAAGAAAAGACAATTATAAATAGTTATTAGATGCCTCACCCAACACAAAAGCAAGAGAATGTTGAATGAGAGTAGCAGATGATTAGATAAAAAAAAACAAAGGGTGTGAATTTTCATATAGTATTCAGTCAAGCTGTGGAAGTCTTAACTGCAGAAATGTATGGAGGCTACAAGTTTATATAGTTCAAAAAGTGAGTGGACAAATTCTCGAAAGAAAACTGCATCCAAAGTAAAATGTGAATTCATTGTGTTATATGCGATAGTGCATATATAACTGTTTGTGATGTACATTTTAAATATCCATCGTGTATAACATAATTGTATTACACTAGTATACAGTACAGTTGTAATAAACATAGTGGCAAAATCTCTGACTCAGAAAGTCCTCAAATCATTATTTGCAGAATGGCTGCCATGAGAGCATTTGGAAGAAGTACTACTGTGAGCATATTCTTCTTATTGCCTTTATCAAGCACACTGACCTCTGTTTTCCTGGGGATGTTTTTCTTTTTCCTCAAGAAATAGTGGTCCTATTGCACTGGGTGCTGGAAACTGCTCTATAGAGTGTTTTAGCAAATATCCCTTGACTAGGGTGGCTTCATCATCCATTCCAGCCACATTTGAAGTCGGTCTGCTGCCATGAGCACAGGTTTGGACAAAGCCTTGGTCTACTCCACGGAATGGTGCTCTTGTCAATGGGTGGAAGAAAAGGAAATCAAAAAGTGAGATGTGCTTGTATTTCATAGAGTCCCTGCATCTACACCACAGTTGGAAAAGTGCAAGAGACAGCCCTAATACATATAGACGATGCAGTGAAAAATACTGATGTATGTGGTGTGGTGAAGTCTCCTGTGCACAATGCGGCTTGGAGAAATGCAGCTGGGCAAAGGTACTTGTACTGAGGTAGTCCCTTGGCCATGAGACTTGACTCACCTCCATTAGTATCTCATCCAGCAACTTTTGGTCTTGTCCTGTTGCACAGAATCACAGAATGGCTGAGGTTGGAAGGGACCTCTGGAGATCATCTGGTCCAACCCCCCAGCCAAGCAGGGTCACCTAGAGCACGTTGCACAGGATGGCATCCAGGTGGGTTTTGAATATCTCCAGAGAAGGAGACTCCACAGCCTCTCTGGGCAACCTGTTCCAGTGCTCCATCACCCTTACGGCAAAGAAATGTTTCTCACATTCAGCCAGAATTTCCTGTGTTTCAATTTGTGCCAGTTGCCTCTTGTTCTGCCGCTGGGCACCACTGAAAAGAGTCTGGTCCCATCCTCTTGACACCCTTCCTTCAGATATTTGTCCGGAGTGATTCATTCCAGGGATGTATGTCCTCCACATTCACAGCACATAGAACTTCTGCACATCAGAGTGGTTGTCCTCAAAGTCCAGAACAAAACCCATGGCAGTGGGTACACTGAGTTCTCATGATCTTGGAGCATGCTGAAGAGTTATTACATATATAATACTGTTGATGCAAGTCATAGCCCAACATGCTTTTCCCGCAATTGAGGAGCAAGATGCAGTCCCCCAGGTGCTTCTTCTGCCTCCACCTGTTTGCGTAAACTCCATAGCTACTCATCTGTCACTGCCCTCATATTCTGATTCTGTGATTTCCAGAAGCATCAGTCCTAGTACCAGATGTTTGAGTCTGGCAATTACTCATGTCCATGCTCCTGAGAAATGTAAGGCCATTGCCAAGAGGAGCATAGCTAAACTGAGACATCTGAGGAAAAATGTGCCACATCTCATGAGCTCCATCTGACAAAGTACAGTAATCCCTTTTGAAGGCTGAATCCTGCTCTAGAGGAATAATTTATTTGACCCTGTCCAGCCAATTTCGTGTCCTTACAAGCATCACAAAAAGATTATTCCTGATTATACCACAGTTTCTTCTAAAGCTAACTCTCTCATAGTAGCAATTGTAGCAGACTTCACTGAAACTAATAGCTAATATCCTAGTGAATATGAGTTTTATGTGGCAAATATCCTTATAAAGCCAGTTATATTGATCAAGATCAACAATATAATTAACCTACTGAATTGGTTTTTTAAGGGCATTGTCATACTTGTAGACAGCAGCTCACAGCATGTCTGGCATTGAGTCCATATGCCTTTACATCTGGATTAACAAAGGAATAGCTTCCAGACCTGTGTCTGTAAAGTAAGCTTGAGTTCACAGCTTCAAGTCCACATCAGGAGACTTTAATGAATCTCAGTGGTCCTACCTAAGTCACAATCACACTAACTCTGGGTTTTGCTGTAGTTATAACAAAAATATGACAGAATATCAGAAAGTATATATATATATATTTATATATTCAGAAGCTGGAAAACAGGAAGAACAACAAAACAGTTAATGAGAAACAGTTAATAGCTATTCTGAAAGTGTTATTGGGAAATTGTGCTGTGGCAGCTTCCGTAGCTGAATGTAAACTAAAATGGGTGCTTCTGGTCTTCTGATATCCACATTTGATATATAAAATGATAGGAAGAAAGCACCTTCTTGCAATGGTTTATGTTTTGCTGAAGCATACAACTAGAAAAAAAATTGTCACAAGAATTTCTTCCATCTGCTCCCTTTGGCTACAGGTACAAGGCTGTCAATTATCATACCCAAAAAGAAACCTGGGGGCAAGTTCTCTGTTGGCATAACTCCACAAAAGCCTTGGACTTGGCCTTCCCACTAAAGAACTGATTCTGAAAGATTCAGTGGAAAAACAGGAGAAAAATGAAGATAGCAGTACATGACCAACTTTTTCTCATGATTCATTTAGCATAGCTTCCTGTCCTGTCTGTCATTCAGTGTGTTTTTAAACAATTCAAGGAAATGGATATTTATCTATGGGCAATCTTATAAAAGACCCCCCTGGAACAGTTTACCGAGGCAAATACCTTTAAGAACCAAATACACCAGCAAAAGATTGAGCTTCGCTAGGTCATGCTTGTTTCTATATGCAATAGGGAATGAATGGCATCATATCTGTAGCAGATGTTGTCATCGCATTTTAAAAGCTGGCCATCTCTTTTTGCAGATTGGTGCTGTCTCCATTACAAACAGCTTTGATCTCTATCAGTTTGTGAAATGCCTTGGAATAGCAGATGGACGAGTATCTACCTCATGCAGTCCCTAGTGTTTGATGCCATACCTAATATAAAAAATGTAGAAGAGGAAAATGCGCCTTCCGTTGTCTTTTAGGCTTGAAGTTTGTTGTGTTTGTCAGCTCTAGTGTGTGAAGACTTCCCTTTATGAACACAATCTGCAGAAGGGGTTCTTGTTGTTACAGGAAAGTCTACTGCACAGCCAAGGCATAAGCAGTACTTGGGGGAAAAAACAAACATCAAATGCCACATGGGGTGCCATAAGACTTCAGGGTTTTGTGTGGAGTGAGGTCCAAAAGATTGTCCATTATAATTGTCACTGTCTCAACTGAACAACATGAAGCAAACTCTATAGCAAAACAATATAAGCATCCAAAAGAGTTTTCTGTTCAAAGACTGCCCTGTATCACCGACCTAGTATTATCAGATATGGTAAATAGTAGCAGTGTGTAAAGCGTAGGTAAGCCTTGAGCGTGTAAGGTCCATTTGTGAGAAAGAACAGAGCCTATGAAAACTCCAGAAAAACATAACAAAACAAAACAAAACATTCTGTGTTCAATACTGAAATTGGGACTACAAGTGTGTATTATGAACTGCAGATTTACATTTGGCTCCTAGAACAAGATCTTCCTGCACAAGAATGTCCTTTTCCTTTTTTTTTTCTTCGTGAATGGTCTGTGCTGAGAAAACAATGCCATCTGACTGTGTCAATCCATTACTCAACCAGGAAGAATGAAACCTATCCCAGGAATCCTAATTACTCATAAGTCACTGCAACCCTAATGTGATCAGTGTGTCTTTAAAACTGTAAATAGGCAGCTAATTGTGTACAGCATTTGGCTTGTCATGACTCATGATTGACTCATAATTCTCTTGCAGATGCAGCTAGCACCAGCCCCGGGAGAGGTGATGGGGGTGAGAAATTAAGAATCTTGGCATCAGATCATAGGATTAGCAATGAATTTAAAAGCTGGGGAACAGAGTTTTTTAAGGGCTTATGGAATAGGTCCCATTAGGAGTCCAGCTGTGACTGGGAATTTGAGCTGAAGTTGATTAGTATCATCACAAAGCTAATGAGACTTCTCTTTTTACATTACTTCAAAAAAATCATAGAAACATAGAATATCCTGAGTTGGAAGGGACCCACAAGGATCATTGAGTCCAACTTCTGGTTCCCTAAAGGACGACCCAAAAAATCAGAGCACGTGTCCAAGAGCATTCTCCAAACAGTTCTTGAACTCCAGCAGGCTCGGTGCCGTGACCACTGCCCCAGAGAACCTATCCCAGTGCCTGACCACCCTCTCGGTGAAGAACCTTTTCCTGATAACCAGCCTGAACAGTCCTTGTCACAGCTTCAAGCTGTTTAAGTGCCTCCAAATTGAATGCTACATCCAGACAAAAGTGCTTCACAGATCAGAATTCACATCTTCCAACAATTTAAGTGATCCAAGAAGTGTGAAGATTGGACTCAGCATCCTCATCAACCTCACAGTGTGCAAAATGTCTTTCAACAGTATGTCGACCTCCAGGCTGTACACGTGAGAGGGCCAGGGTACCCACAGCACCTCCCTCAAAATAAAGTCTGTAAGCAGCACAGAAGGCAATCACAGTGAGGTCAGATGAGTCCCCAGTGAGAAGTTTATAAAGTGAAAACCTGGATACCCTTCTCTGAAGTGATCTCACAGTTTACAGAATCCTTGAATAAAACCAAAAGTTACCCCATGAGCAGGAACCACAATGCACAGCTCCTCACACCCAGTATCATGCTCTGTCTACAGCATGTCTTGTCCAAAAGGGATCCTTGCCAGTCACTGCCAAATTTTAATATGGTAGCTTTCACTGTCTGTGGATGTTTGTAAAAGTTGAGCATTTAGGGAGGAGAGCATATAGAGGGGGAAAAAAAAGTGCTTAATTGTGGTGTCCTGAGGAAATGTTGTGACAACAAGCTGTAGGGACCTCCAGGATAAGGCTATCATGGGAGCTGGGGCTTTGGGATCACCCTTTGAGATACTTTTCAAGCCCATTCAGCTTTAAATTCAACAGTAAGCGAGCATATGTTCCAAGGTATTCTTAAAAAAAATGTTTATTCTCAGTCATCTGTCCCAGATCATTAGCAATCGGCAATTTAAGGGACTTTGGTAGTCCATGGGGAGAGAGAATTGTTACACTCCTAGGCTTTTTGTCTTGCTGTGTGTGTTAGCTAGTTCAATACATTAAAAAAAAAGAAAAAGTGGATTTACAGGGGGTCTGTGGTTCCCTCTGGCAACTATAGATAATTCTTCCAAATTAGGAAGGAAGTAGCTCAAAAAAGAAGTCTGAGGAAACTTGCAATAATTTTACTGTACCATTAATGCCCGTTAATCTAGCTGCTTACGTAAGACCACATTTCCTTATTAAGGGGCAGCAGTGATCACTCAGGGAGATGGCCAAGGTCGTGATAAGGATCGAACAACAGCAAGGCAACAACAAGAGTCCATTTCAGAGGAAGATGATGATGATGAGAAGGAAGCAATAGTTATTATATATATAATAATGTATATAATAATATATATATATAATAGTTATTTGCCGTTCTACACTAACTGCAAGGATGCTGACAGTTTGTGCCCTTGCCACGCCACCTTGTGCTATCATAAGTCACCCCATGCTGGTCCAAGAATGGAGGCATCATGACTGCTTCTGTAACAGAGCTGCTGGTGTGCTCCCTGCCAGCTTGCACGCTCATACAGCAGCACGTAGCTGGTCTGCGTCAGACAGGAATCACGATGGTGGTGTCAGGCATCGGTGGGGAGAGCGCCAAATATCCTTCAGGAAGTTCCTCGTCAACCGGGCGCAACCTTCAAGGCTTTGATTCATGGGTTTGATTCAGGGGTTCTGCCTGTGCAGCAGTTTTTTGTGCTGCTTGATAATGCGTGTCAGAAGCATTTTGCTGGAGCCCTCTAAGGGCATGCCAGCTGCGTGATCGAGTGCTCTGGGAGGTTGGGTGATTGCACCGCTGCAGGCTTTCAAGGAACCAAACCGTCAGGGACGATTTACAGCCCCGCTCCCTCTTCACTGCCAAGTTTTGCCCCTGATGAGATCCAGAATCTCTGAGGGCCTGGTCTTATACCATGTTAGTAGGTAAAGCTTTGAAGAATGGATGTTTTATAAAATCTGTTTAACTGATAACGCTGCCCAGTCACCTTCCAAGCTTCCTTGACTGTCCCACATCTCTCATTCTGATTGAAAATGGATTTTGTTCTTCTGGAGTACATAGTAATTCCCAGTGGTGATTGTTACTGATAGCATATAATGGAGCTCAGCTGTGTTGCTCCTGGATTTCTAATCAGCTTAGTAATGACAGGAC